>NW_022158746.1:0-64913 GCF_000260195.1 Fusarium odoratissimum NRRL 54006
TCGACAGAACGCGCTTTTGAGCCGATGATATGCTGGATAGTGGTTTGTTCTGTAATTTGCGAATGCCTTACGTAGATTTTAGCACTAGAGACTCTAGCTCAGCACGTCCTGTGCCCCAATAGGGGACTTTACGGGCCTCACGGCCCCCGGACGAAAAATATACATACATACATACATACATACAAACTGCTGACTCCAGAGAACATGCGTTCGCTACTTTTCAGCATTGCGGGCTGGATGATGAGGTATACAAATCGACGACGTGAACATTTTTCCATTCGTAACTGCCTGTATCTATCAAAGGAATGTCACATCGAGAGTCCGTCATCGAGGAACTTGTCGATAGTATTCGTGAGGCTCGTATTTCAATAAGCTTGAAGTAAGTCAGAACTTCAAAACTGGATGTTTAATTTGCTAGCTGATTTGCAATTTCGCGAGATAAAAACATCCAAGCTATCGATCTAAGAATTAGCTGAAACTGTCAACATATCGACGTGGCCATTATAGAAACGAGGGCCGCGGAACATTGCTGACAGATTACCGCGCGGCACGATGGTGCGATGTCAGCCCCATCAGTAGCATTCAACTAAGATCTGAGGTCATCTGGACTATTAGCCGCGCGGGAATGTATAAGCTGATGCTTCAACACAGGAATGATTGGCGATATGTAATTGCTTATTCGTCTAACGTGATTGCAACTGTCAGCACATTATGGAGAAATGCCTAAATACAATGCGTGTTAAATATGTGGCGTGGGTACCAGTCCTCGCGCTCAATACAGGTCCATCAATATTGTCTGCAATGTTTCTTAGTGCCCTCCTGAGTTTCTTGGCTAACGCCTTTCACTTCATGACTTGCGAAATCTTTCTTGAACCGTCACATAACTCAAAGACCATGTCTCAAAAACCAAAACACATCGTCACAATAGGCGGTTCTTTCGCTTCTGTCAGGACAGCCCACAAATTCCTTCAGGGGATGCAAAACAAAAATGCGGGATCTTACAAAGTGACAATGATTTCTCGCGATTCGCACTTCTTCTGGAATCTTGCTATGCCCCGCGCCATTATCCCAGGAACCATCCCCGATGATAATCTCTTCCAAGCCATTGCGCCTGGGTTTACCAAATACGGCGACAAGTTTGAGTTGATCGTTGGTACAGCTACTGGCATTGATATCAATAATAAACAGGTCAAGGTTTATAAAGCAGGGCAGGAGACTTTTATCAGCTATGATTATCTCCTTATTGGTACAGGATCTTCGACTAAAGCTGAGTCGCCATTTAAGTCCAGGGGATCAACTGATGCGACGAGGGACTACGTTCATGCGTATCAAAAGGGTGTTGGAGAAGCCCATTCCATTATCGTTGCTGGTGCAGGGCCGACTGGTGTAGAGGTTGCAGGCGAGTTAGCGGACTACTATGGCAATAAGAAGGACATTACTTTGGTAAGCAAAACTTCCCACCATCTAGTCAAGGTCAGGCCAATACTGACGACGAATTTGGATCAATGCCGGCCCAACTGTCCTCGATAATCGCCCCGACAGCGTCTCCAAGTCCGCACATAGTCAACTCGAGAAGCTCGGCGTCAAGATCAGACTCAACACCAAAGTCAATGAGTCTATCACTCTTCCCAACGGCAAGCAAGAAGTTACCTTCTCAAGTGGAGAAAAAGTAGTTACAGATCTCGTCATTCCAACATTTGGAGTAGTTCCCAACTCATCCTTCGTCCCACCTGATCTTCTCGACGCGCACGGATACATCAAGGTTGATCAGTATCTCGCCATCGAAGGTCGACAGGATGTTTTTGCAATTGGCGACGTGTCTAATGTCGAAGCACCGCAGTTTTGGTTCGTGAACACGCAGGCTGGTCATATGGCCAAGAATTTGGTGCACATAATGATCGGAAAGCCTATGATTCCGTACAAAGCTTCGACAACTGGTAAGTCATCTCCTGGTATCTGATAAAAAGCAATGCTAACTTTCACAGCAATGGGAGGAATGCAGATCGGCAAGTCAGGCGTAGGTCATTATGGAAATTGGCGCATCCCAGGTTTTATGGTACATGCGATTCGAAAGACGCTGTTTGTTGAACAATTGCCCAAGATGATTGACAATGGCAATTAATGCCCCCTTTAACATTTTATTTGCCTTTGCATCGATTGAGGTTGGATGTCTTGGAATGACGTGGAAGCCTGAGTTAGCGTCCACCAGGCTAATCTCAGCAATGTCACTGGCCCTGATTTCTTATCTTAGCTTCGAAGCTTAGCATCCAGGTTCCACCAAATTCCCTGTACGTCATCGATCATCCCAACCGTGTTCCTTTAAATAAAACAGGCCGAGACTGCAACCTCGTGAATCTTTTCCCTAACTAATAATTTCTCCATTACTGATTTTCGCGATGCATCACAGTCTGCGTGCCATTGCGGCTGCAGCTTTACCTGCAATTGCTGTCGCGTCTGTCATTCAGCAGCCAATTGATAGCTTTGATCATACCCAAGGCTACCAATTCGATCCTCTTCTCCACCTCCCGGGAATATCGCCTTATTTCGATGCCGTAGGCTTTGGATTGTCGCATGCTGCACCTGAGGGATGCACGGTTACAGCTGCTTCGTATCTCATCCGACACGCTGCGATTTATGCCAATGACGCCGAGTATGAGGATTACATCAAGCCTTTCCTGTACAAGCTCGAAAAGCATCGCGGTGACTTTTCAGGACCACTTGAATTTTTGAACAAATGGTACTCACCAATTGAAGAGAATCATCTCGAAGATGTCACGCCTTCAGGCAAGGTTGACGCGAAGAAAGTTGGCCACCACCTTGTGAAGCGCTATCGACACCTAGCGTCATCGGTAAAGCGCGTCATCGCCGATACGAAAGACAGAACCTACGACACTGCCAAGGCATTTTTACAAGCTTTCCCCGAAGACGGCAGCATCGAAATTACGCGTTTCGATAAGAAGGAATTGAATAACGGCACACGCGCTCTTCTTCCTCACAAGGCCTGCTCGAAATTCTCCAAAACGCCTGGTACGGAACAGCAGCAGAAGTTTGTCAAAAACTACGCAAGTGGCGTTGCGAAACGCTTACGCCCGTATACACCTGACGACTACGAACTCGCCCCCTACGATGTTTTCGCACTTCAATCAATTTGTGGCTACGAATCTGCAATTCGAGGAAAGAAATCTCCAATTTGCGGATTGTTTTCTGACGCGGAGTGGCTTTCGTACGAATATGCCTGGGATATGAAATATGCTCACATGGTTGGGCCTTTCAATCCCCTGTCGAATTACTTGGGTTTTCCATGGTTGCATTCACAGTCTAAGCTATTCAGCAAAATCGACGAAAACTCTGAATTGATTGGTGATGAATCATCAGGATGGCCTAAGGAACAACGGCTATTTTTCTACTTCACTCATCGCGAAGTCCCTCCATTCGTTGCTACAGCGCTCGGAATCTTCAACTCATCTTCCCGCGAAGGATACGACGAGTTTCCCACTACGCACGTCAACCATGTCCGAGCTTGGAAAATGTCTGATTTAATTCCATTCTTAGGCCATGTTGGCATGGAAAAGATGACGTGTGAGAGACCAGTTGCTAAAGACGGCACATCTGAGAAAGAGGAGTTTATCAGATTTATTGCCAACACTGCGCCTCGACCCTTGCCTTTGTGTCAGAACGGACCCGGGGCCAGTTGTCCATTTGAGGAGTTTAAAAAGATTGTTAGCGCGGGTATGGAGAAATATGGGGATTTTGATGGTATTTGTGAGAATAAGCAAGAGAAGGATGATGAGTTGTAATGCGACAGCACTGCGGCAAAACAGAACAGATTGTACAATACTAATAATTTCCGTTGGTTCGTTGTCTCTTATCATCTTATGTGAAAGTAACCTTGATAACCCGTATCCAGTTGTTGTTGGTGAAACCGATCGTCAACGTCTCGCCTGACTCATCCAGATGCGGGTACGCTATTCCAGCATACACCAGACCTCCATCGATGGGCTCGTCCTTGTAAATCTCTTTGCCTTCCGTCCAGGGACCTTCAGGGCTCGGAGCAGTCTTCAAAAAGACAGCACCAGCTGTTGCAAGTCTGTCAGCAATGCATTCGCCACCATATAGGAGCGTACTTACAAAGATCAAGGTGAACGTAGAAATACGTCTGGAAGTGATTATTATACACAATCTGACCTTGTCCAACACCCCACATAACAGCTGTCTCACAATTGAACGTAGTGAGAACTTCGCTCTTCCATCCTTCTTGTCTACCCCACCAGTACTCATACTTATCAAGGTCGAAGGCATCTTTTGCGGGTACGCGAGCCATGTAGATGTACAGCTTATCAGGAAAGTCGGTGATTGGGTTTGGCGGATTTCCGAGGATGTAGATGTATTCGCTGTTGACGTCCCGATACGTTGCGACGTCGCCGTACTTGGGTACCTCATCACCATTCCACCAGATGCCATTCTCGCCGTAGCGATCGGTAATATGGGGGACGTCATCGATGAGCTCAACTTTAGCAACACCAGCGCCCTTATAATGCTCATCGTCATTCTAAAGAGCTTTAGGTCAACAAAATATCGTGTAGGGATAGGTACAACTTACAACGAGATAATAAAGAGCACCAGTCGCAGTATCAGGGTCAACCTCCACGATGCCCGTCCCTCCAAAGCCAAAGGTATTGGTCTCACCCCACTCCTCGTTGAATGGCATAAATTGCTTCTGGTGAGGAACCGGCTCATCATCATTGAGATGTAGGTCTTCCACAACAAGAGGATCATCCGTCAGAGCAGAAACAGCATTTCTGACCATACCATGAAATCCCTCATTATCGTCTTCAGGATCAGTGATACCTGAATCACACCATAGTACATCGCCATAGACAGCGTACCATTTTCCTCCAAGTTGACCTGTGAACCCTAAATCGCGACGGCTGGCGGTGTTGCTAGACTTTTGGGTGCCAAGAAACTCAACCTGAATGTCGCCGATCGGGTTCTCACCCTCTGGTTGAGTATTATCGACAGTCATTATAGCAAAATATTGTTTATACAGGATATTTGCTAGTATAAAGAACAAAAGTGTTTGACAGTAACGATCTTTTATCTTGACGTGTCTCTTCATGGTAAACTTGGCATTGCCATCTCCAAAGAGGGGTCTAACCGTTGCCGAGGCTCATGTGCAAATGCCAATGCATGATCGGCACGGAGTATCCGATGAAAACCTGTCTTGAGGTGTTGCAGGATTGAGGCGCATATAAATGCCAAGTTTCTATGATCTTCAATTGAGCTTAGGGTAGATAGTATAGTGCTCAAGGTGAAGCTCCGATAAGATAGGCGAGGTGAGTTTTTGGTTTTTGGCTTTGACGATGACGAAACGGCCCGGCAGCCGGAAGTGGCGCCGCGGCCCGCTAAAACAAGCCTCCGGCGTTATTTAAGGAACCATAGAAAATAACGGTTTTAATGGAGTTTTTTGTTATCTGATGAACTATGTCGTACATGCATATGCAACGGTGTTTCTGACTGTAGTCTTTTATGAAAGCTAACTCGTTGATACCGTTCGAAGTGTATCACTGGGCCTCTTGAATGCCACTCGGTGGCAAAAATGGATCGTTTCTTTCAAAAATCCACTTCAACAGCGATGAGACCCAATTATCCAATTACTTTTATGTAATTCTGGATGAGAATTGTCCCGGCTCGGCGGTACTCGGCGATGAAGAGATTTCGATCTGAATCGTCAACAAGTAAAGCTGTCACGATCACCAATTGAATTTTTCAAAGAAAGGGTCTTCGTGTCATGAAACCTGGGGTAGTGCAGCTGCACAGTCTACCATCAGCGGCAACACTACAGGGCTGATCTTCCTGCATTCAAGACGATGAAAACTCTCTTACTGCAGGTACAAGATTGCCGATGGGTCCTCACGGAAACTAGTTCTCATTATCCCCATCAATAGCCCCCTTTAGTATGGTTTCAATGGTGATCGAGCCAGGGAGAGGGATGAGTTAATCGAGCACGCAATCGCACGCAATATTCATAGAGACATATAATAGAATTGATGAATCGCCTATTGTGTAATCTTCAAGTCTTTTCTCACTTCTTGCCCGTTGGCTGCTTCTCAAAATGGCCTCCTCACACGATGGCTCCGTCATCAACCACCCAACCGCCTCCCCCACAAAACCATCATTCTTCCGCTCAATCCCCTTCCAGATTGCTATAGCATGCGGAGTTTCATTCACTGCTCCCGGCATGTGGGACGCCCTCGGTGGCCTTGGCGCCGGAGGAGCAGCTGAACCATACGCCGTGTCAGCCGCTAACGCGCTTGTCTACGGATTATTCGCGGCTGTTTGTATAGCAGCTGGTGCGATCAACAACAGAATTGGTTTACGGTATGGTCTGGCCCTAGGAGCTATTGGATATCCGATTTATGGCGCTGGTCTTTATACGAATAATGTTGCGCCAAAGACGTGGTTTTTGCTTTTTGGAAGTGCGCTCTGTGGTATTTCGGCGGGTTTCTTTTGGGCGGCTGAGGCAGCCATTATTATTGGATATCCTAGTCCCAAGGATCGTGCATTTTATCTTGGTAAGTTATGAGATTGGATATGGAATTATTTAGCATGAACTAACAAGGAATAGCCATTTGGCAAACTGCCAAGGCAGCCGGCCCCATTGTCGGAGGCGCCATTAATCTCGGTCTCAACGCGCAAACTTCATCAAAAGGATCCGTCAGCTCAGCGACTTATATCGTCTTCATTGTCATAATGTGTCTCGGTCTACCCATCGCTTTACTCCTGAGCCCTGCGGAGAAGGTTCAGCGAAAAGACCGCACGCTCGTCGTCGTTCATAAGCAACCCTCTTGGTTGGCCGAGTTCAAGGCTGTTCTGTCGCTCCTTGTCACCAAACGCATGCTTCTGTTGATCCCTGCTTTCTTCATCAGTTACTTTTACAATGGCTTTATGAGCACTTGGTTGACAACCTACTTCACCGTTCGAGCTCGCGCCTTTTCATCGTTCTTCACCAACTTCTCCGGAATTATCAGCTCATTCCTGATTGCTGGTTTGTTGGATCGCCAATCCATCTTTATCAAGACTCGCGCTAGAATTGCGTTCGCTTCGATCATCTTCATTCTCATCGGTACATGGATCTGGGCTTCCATTCTCCAGAAGCAATTCTACGACGCTGAGGAGCCGCCTGTTTTTGATTGGTTCAAGGGCGGTTTCGGCAAGGCTTATACCCTCATCTTCTTCTGGCAATTTGGAGGTCAAGCTTTCCAGCAGTTCTTGTATTGGCTTGTCGGACAGTACACGACTGATATCTCCTCTTTGTCCTATCACTGCGGTATTCTCCGAGGATTTGAGGCTTTGGGCCAAACCGTCGCCTGGGCGTAAGTGCCACTTTACATACCTACTTATTATGAACAAACGCTAACGATAAACAGTATGCAGTCTGAAGGCAACGCCAACCACTTTGTCAGTATTGGTCTTAACTTTGGAATCACTATTCTGTGTATCGTACCGACATGGATTGTGTTATCTGGACTAGAGCACAGCCACGAGATCACGGTCACAGCTGGTGAGGTGTCTTCAACAAAAGACCAAGATCCCGATGCCAAAGCATAAGTTTTAACATAATATTCTATAATAATAATAATATCTTTCAACAAGAAAAAAAATTAAATCAGCTCCCACTACGCTAGTGATACAAAGAAGCAGGTCTCGGCCTAGGACTTGTACCCGACCTCGGTCTCGTCACAGCAAGTGGCGGCGGTGATATAGGCATTGACGTAGATCTTCCAACACCTTGCACAGAAGCATCGCTGCCTATAAAACTCCCAGGTCTTGACCTTACAGGACTCAACTCATCATCTTGGTGTTGATCTCTCTCAATTTCAACAGCAGATACACGCACATTTCGAAACTCTTCCCCTGGTATCATCGGTAGATCAACACGATCTGGTCTTTTGACTTTAGGCTCGGTGATGAAGTCATGCGCTGGGGTACCAATCATCTCGCCGAATCTGAAGAATGCATTCTCTATTTTCTGTCTGTAGGGGTTGCGGGGGGGTTGGTTGTGCTCTTCGTAAACTGAGGGGTCTCGAAGTCGGGAGGAGATTGAAGACCGTGGTTGAGTTGGATCGAGGTGCGGTGAGAGTTGGTTATTCGTACGAGTATCGGTGTTTGTGACAGTTAATGTGATATGATGGCTATTCAGTGAAGAAATACTCTCTTGGTGAGAGACTTGGCTTATGTCATCGTTAAAGTGACAATGAGAACAATTGCAATGATGCGACGGATATGGTTCGCCTGCTTGATCGGCGTGTCTTGCTAGAAGGAGATAAAGCGAACCGACCATAGCCATCGCAGTACCGGTAATAGGGGCCCATTGGCCTTGAAGAAACCAAATATTAGTTGAATTCAAATAGTACTGGGGTATGCTTACCGATATTGGCCATTGGCTCAGTCTGGTAGTTAACTTGAGGGCTGAAAAAGTTAATCTCGCCCACAATAAGTATAGCCAAGCCAGCGCCACCAAAAACGGGGATTGCTAGGATACGAAGGAAGAAGCCAATAGTATCGTTGACTTTCTTCATAACGCCCTTGTTAGCACTTTCATCATCCTCACTTGCCGCGTCGTCGTTCTGTTTTCCGAATCTTCGGCGCCAATTGATTTCAAGCACTCTATCCCACATGGAAATGAGACATAGAACAGCGTGTACGCAACATGCTGCAGCGAGTAAAGTCGCGGTACCGAATGTGAGGGTATGCGGTGCTGGTATGACATAGATGTTGTTCGCGGATCCGCCTCGCATTGGAGATGATGGCCCGTTTTGCGTGGAACAGGTCAGGTTACAGTTGTTTCCTTCGATGTAGTGAAACTTTGATGCGTTTGGTGATACCGGGTTGCCTGATGCGTCGGTTAAACAGGAGTGAGTTTCGATGCGATAAAACTCAATCGTCATACTCAAAAGACCTAATATTCAGTTAGACACTGGGCCAGACTTCATTTGATACAACTTACCGATCAATAGCAGAAATGTCCACAGAAAAATGGTATTTCGACCGGGATCATTGAAGTACGTCTTCGACAGCATGACCGTCACCGGCGCTGCCAGAATACCAATCGCGCAGAGCTGAAAAGCACCATAAATATCCATGTCGACCGCATCTGTGCCAATCAGTTCGAGGACTTCTCGATTTTGGGCTTATTGCTCACCAGGATTGTGCATTGCCGTCAAAACTATACCGTGAATAGCGGCAACAGCTGGCAGCACCAACGCAGCGGCCAAACAAGGATTCACGAGCCATTCTTCCCTCCTCGCGACAAGACATGCAGCAATGAGAACGTAGTATCTAGAAATTATTAGCTTTGCGTCAATCGACCAGCAATTATACTCACAGAACTCGAGTACCAGTGCCATATTGACCAGAAACAGGCCATGCGCAAATAACCTGCAGCGCATCACCAGTCTCATTCGCTGCCCGCGAAAAAAGCACACTATTTGCTATTGTCTCAGCCGCATCGGTGGCAGAAAGCGCAGGCATATCGACATTCTGTCTTGGCAGGGTTGAATCCGGGGGGGAGAAAAAAAGCCAAGTCAGCCCAAAATGTGGGGGAATAACAAGATCTTAGCAGAAGCTTCTTTTTTAATACCCGCAAGTTCAGGGACGAGTCTTTACCAAAAACGTCACTGGGTGGTCATAAATGGCCAGAGCGTTAGCAGGCTTCTACTTTCGAGTGGTAGACATTCAGCTGACATCTTGGCACAGCCACAAAATTCACTCGAGCCGGGCGAGGACTGGGCGCAAGAGTAGTCTCTACTAAGCATAGCTCGGGTTGCATACTGCGTTGCGTTAGGCATCAACAACTGTACCCTGTCACCAGAAAGAACAACGAAACCTTCTAGAAGACTTTTTTCTCTCTCTCCCTTCTTTTTCTTCACATCAGCCCTGTTTTCTGTTTCAGCCAGAGATCGAAAGGGAGAAGGTCATCGAATAGAAGCTGCTGTCGGCCCTTTACCTCAAAACATGCTGACACTACGATATTCTTCTTCCTTTCAATTGGACCCTCAAGTTTCCTCCCCACTTTTAAATACGACCCCACATTCGTCGTCAGGTTTTCTCTGTATTTAACCTGAGAGTGCCACTTTTGACTTTAGAGGAAATCGAGTTGAATCCTCTCAGCCAAAATCATGGTCAAAGGCGTGGACACCAGCGAGATACGACAATGGCGCTCGATAGTAACGCTGATAGTCTTTGTACTTGCTAGTAAGACGACCCTTTCACAAGGATACAAAGCGTGCACTGACCGGGTTCTACAGATATTCTCGTACTATGGCCATTTCACATGCCCATTTACATACCAAAATCCCTCGTCAATCTGATATGCAGACTAGCAGTCAAACTGCGAGTTATACCCCCGAGCACACATCATGCGATTCTTCATGATAATCCAAGATGTTCGAAATATTTTGTCAAAGTCACTTTTCCCGTCAATTTCATCACTGCGCCCTTGATAGCGGATCTCTTTCTACTAGCTATTTCTGCGATAGGACGCCAAGAGGTTTACGATGGGACGATAGGCGCTGATAATATCCACCCGATCGATATTATGGTCTTCTTCATCACTTTGGCTTACATTGCTATTTCTATCGATGCATCGGGTATTATTCGATGGCTGGCCTTCAAGGTGTTGTCTTGGGGAGGAAAGGTTGGCCATCGATTATTCTTTTACCTTTATTCGTTCTTCTTCCTTCTCGGCAGCTTCATCGGCAATGATCCCATCATTTTATCTGGAACGGCATTCCTCGCGTACATGACGCGCGTATCGAGCAACATTACCAGTCCGCGAGCCTGGATCTTTACTCAATTCGCAGTCGCCAACATCGCCTCAGCAATTCTCGTTTCGTCAAACCCCACGAATCTCGTTCTCGCTGGAGCCTTCGACATCAAGTTCATCGTCTACACGGCCAACATGATAGTTCCCGTCGTCGTCACCGCCGTTGTTCTCTTCCCATTTCTGCTCTACGTCATTTTCGCTGACGAAAAGCTTATCCCTTCCAAGATTGAGATGCACAGCTTACCAGAAGAGGCTAGAGCCCAGCGGCCCGTGAACCCCAACATCCCCTACGTTCAGCACCAAGTTGAAGATGCCGAAAATGCAGGCGAGGGGATGACGCTGTCGCTCGCGTACATCATGAATCCTTTTCTTGACAAAAAGGGCGCGATGTTTGGTGCGCTAATCATGTCTGCGACTCTCATTACTGTTCTGGCTCTCAACGCTGCTAGTGCCGGGAGTGGAGAGCACCCTGTTTTCTGGGTGACTCTTCCAGCAGCGTTTGTCATGTTTTGCTGGGATCTTGGCTTTGGATGGTTACATCGCAAGGAGACGCGGCAAACGGCAGCTCATTATCGACGGGAGATGGAGCGTGCAAGAGCTGAACGCGCGCGATTTGCAGTGGAATATGCTGAGACTTCACAGGATAAGTCTGAACCTGATACCGAGACGGTACCTGGTCTTCCTGATCACCAGACCTCGGAAGATTATGGTCAGACTCATGGCATTTCTCTCACTCCGTTACAAACCACCAATGATCAGTCCAACTCACATTCCATCCCCAAGGTGATTTTATCAAACACCGCCGGGAACAGTCCTGTCATCATCTCGGGCTCTATGCCTCAATCACCCAACTCAGGTCCTTCATCACCAAGCGACCAAAACACACTGCACCCCGGAGCCTTGTCAACATTACCAAGTCCTCAAATGGAACCCGAGAAGCTCGAGGCTGGTCGACCCATGGCGACAGAACCAGAGGAAAGATCAACTCTTTTGTCCGAGGCTAGAAAAGGCTATGCATCGCTTGAGAGGGCTTACGAGTGGCTACAAGAGACTTTCCCGACAGTCATGGCCGTCATGGCTCATCTTCCGTTTGCACTAGTTCCATTTGCCTTCGCCATGTTTGTACTAGTCCAGGCACTAGTGAGCAAGGGATGGGTCAACGTCTTTGCCTATGGTTGGTATCATTGGTCAAAACGTACTGGCACAGTTGGAAGTATTGGAGGAATGGGCTTCCTTTCGTGTGTCTTGTCCAACGTAAGTCCCTTTCAAAAGTGATGATTCTGGGAAGACGCTGACAATCCATAGTTTTCCGGTACTAACATTGGCACCACTATCTTACTATCACGCATCATCCAAGCATGGAAAGAAATCAACTGTCACGACGACCAACTCATCAGCGATAGAACATACTGGGGCACGATCTACAGCATGGCCGTTGGAGTCAATTACGGAGCATTTAGTACCGCCTTCAGCGCATCACTAGCTGGTCTTCTCTGGAGAGATATCCTTGCTCGAAAGCACATTCATGTGAAGAGTCACGAATTCGCGCGGGTCAATTTCCCCATTATTGCGATTTCAATGGCTGTTGGCTGTCTCATATTGGTGGGAGAGGTGTACATCGTGAGGGATAACTCACCATACTCCTCATTTGAAAAGGCTTGCCCGAATAATTAATGAATGAAAGTTATAGATATAATCATTATAGAATGTATATAGCAACTCCGAACATACCCATGAAATAGACTATTTCTGTTGCTGATAAGCGATGGTTGAGCCGCTTTGACCCGACTCTGCCCACTATGATTTACGATCCTCGCGGAGGCGATACAACACCCAATCCAAGCTACGCAATCCACTGTCAGCGTCAATCCACAACGGCGCACTCCAACTCCTAGTCTCAGCGTTATGGGCCTTGAGAAGACTCATCAACTCAGTCGTGTTCTCATTCGCAGCATTCAGAATCTTATTCACCATCTTCTCATCATCCAAATCTGCTTCTTCAAAAGCCGGAAGCTTTTCGGGGAAGCAATATCTCTTGTACACCAGATCCAACGCTGTTCGGCCATATTGGTCAGGAATATTCGGATTTGCGCCGTACTCGAGAAGTCGTCTCACGACGAAGTAGTTGCCAGCTTCGGCAGCTACTGCTAGAGCTGTCATCTTATGTGGTCCCGCTGTGTTGTCGAGTTGTTCCTGGGAATTGTACTTCCGAATGAGTTCGACAATTATGATGCCAGTGACCTCGTTGTCTCCAGCGAATTCTCCGACATACTTGATAGTGAAGTGGAACAAGGAGAACGTCTCATCGCCGACTTTTACCATGAATCCATCAGAGCCATTACGATCTGGAAGACTGAGCAAGAACTTGACCCGATAGAGGGCATTTCTGGTACCAGTCGAGAGCATGTCTGACATTATACTCCTCTTCATCGACGTAGGGACACGGTCTCTATCCGCACCATTGTCGAATAGATACTGTGAAACAGTAAAATTTCCACTGTAAGTGGCAGCGTAGAAAGCGCTGAAAGGCTCAGGCGTGATCGGATCGACCGAAAGGCCCTTATCGAGAAGCGTCTTGGCGAAGTAGACGTCGTCTGTTTCTTTTGCAGCACGGTGCAGCGCGTTAAGACCATCAGCATCTACCGCATTGACATCTGCACCAGCATCGACAAGAGCCTTGAACATATCGCGATCGCCATGCGTAATGGCTAGAAACAAAGCAGAGCCTCCACTGGACATTCTGCCGAAGGTAGCGTTGATCTGATTCGCGAAGCCCAGCTCAAGACCTGAAACCATAAGATCTGCTGTACATTGATGGTACGCCGTGGCAAAGACTGCTGCCATCTTAACGTTGCTTCCAAGTTGCAAGACAGCATCAGTAGGTGCGCCGTTCTCAATCAGGGCTTTCATCGTCTTCTTTGTCTCCGATTCAAAATCGACTCCCAAAGTCAACAGGCGTTGCCAGCGCGGGGTTCCGGATATAACATGGAAAAGAGGCAAATACATCAGCTCACCTCCACCTACCATTGGTTTTGGTTTGCTGGCTTCTTTCTGGACTGTTGGCTCTTGGAGAAGCCGTTCGACCACTGGCGAGTAGCACAGTCCACATGCGAGTTCAAGTGGTGAGAGATGTGATCCCTCCCTCTCCTCTACCTCCATACAGAATGTTGGATCAGCGCCCAATTTGATAAGAGTATCCACAGCAGATAGTCTCTTCTGAGTGATAGCCCAGTGTAGAGGAGTTTGAACCATGAGTCCATCTTCGTTGACCTTTATTCCATATTGGGTGCGTGATATTGTACAAGCAGGGGAGTTTAGATCGGCGCCTTTGCTGACCAGAAGTTTTGCGATGATTTCATGGTCTTCGTCTTCAAAGGAGCAGAGCCAGTGAAGAGGTGTTATACCCCTTTCGTCCGCAATCTGTGCAGCACTGCCGCAGCCGGGGTGTTGTAATATCGTCTCCAGAACGTGCTTTCGACCAAGACGGGCAGCGAGGAGTAAAGGTGTTTCGTCATTCTGCAGCGCTAACTCGATCAAGCCATGGCTCTGGTCCAAGCAGGTGGCTGTGACATCGGGCTTGTCCATAACGATACTCCACAATAGCAGATCCCTGGAGTGAGAAAACTCGACTTCATTCAGGGATAAGGCTTCTAACATGGAAGACAAGTCTTCAGACACGCTAGCGTTAATGCCGAGATGAGTTAGTTCATCTAGCTGAACCTTCTGATTAACTTGTTGCCAGTCGGAAGGCCAGTCCTCTTTCAGCCTCTGGAGAGCAACTGGGTTCCCAGCTTGGGCTGAGTCAACAACCCAGGTGCGCAACGTCTCCTCGTCCGGAGTCTCTTGACCAGGAACGTGAGAGAATACAGATATGTAGAGAGTGCGAGCTTTTTCGGAACCAAGCTGTGCTGCTTGACGGATATAGTAAGCCGCCGACTTCAAGTCGTACTTAATTCCTATGTCATCCATGTAGGCACTAGCAAGGTTTATGGCGGCTTGCGCTCTTTCATTCTGATTAGTAGATGTCTCAAAGATAGTTTTTAGGCTATTGAAGAGGGCGACCCTGGCAGGCTTTGGAGACTTTTGCAGGATGTTTGAGCTTTTCTTAATCTTGATTGAATTAGTTCCGCTGTCAATTTCTTCGTTGGTATTGTAACATACATCAGGGATGAAGTCTTCGTCTTTGAAAAGCTGCATTGGTTCCACATTCGACTTGGAGGTAACTCTATCATGAATTAGCTTAGCGCCACAGATATGAGTTCAGGGGTTGAAAATAAGCTTTGAGCCAGATAATAAACTAGGATACGTACGCTGAGAACAATACGGTATTGAATGGCTCATTCAAAAGGCCAGCACAGTCCAAGATGAGTAAACAGGCATTCACAGCAGAAACAGGCTGAGCCTCACTGGTTTCGCTTGGATTAGCTTCCCTGGGTAAGAGTTGCGATATGGTAGGTAAGAGCTCTGATATCGTCTTCTCAAGCCTTGATTTTGAAATACCCTGAAGCGCAGCGATAAAAGGCGACTCATCTAGAATGAATGAGGAATAGTACCGCTCATGTGCTTTTGGCAAGAAGTGAGTCATCATATTACACATCTGCCATGGATCAATGTTTGCGGGAGTATCCTGAAGACCAAGCTCTTGTCTGAGATATGCAAAGACCAAAGTAGTGAGTCCCTTCAGAATCATTCTTTCTGATCTCTCTTCATCTGATGCAGGGATTTTGGCTCTGTACACGATGCTCTCGAAGGTAGGAAGCGCAGCTCTTAAAGCGCCGGCATCTGGAGCATCATGCCCATCCAGGCTATTGACCATAGATTTTGTGACTTCAAGATGATCGATAATTTTGGACATGCTTGAGAATCTCTTCTCTGGGGAGAACTGCAAGCACGTGAGAATGACTTTCGCCAGAGTCATAAGTGGATAGTTCTCTCTTCTTAGACGATGTAGGACATTGAAAGTAGCAAGGCTCGCTATCAGGTTGGACTTCTTAAGTTTCCAAACGTTCTCGAGCTTATCGCCGTCTGGTAAAGTACTGTGGTAAGCCACTCCATCGCCTAGAACCGTCAACAGTGTCAAGCCGAAAGAGTAAATATCTTGTTGACGAAGATACCGGCTGTTGAAATCTGCTGTCTTTGCCTCAGGTGCACGGTAGACCTCGGTACTTCCGATGAGCTGGCCACCTTGCATTGGCATCGCAAAGCCAAAGTCGCTGATTTTAACAATGGTCTTTTTGGTTGGATGCTTGAATACAAGTAGATTGGAGGGCTTGACATCTCCGTGGACAATCCCTGCTTCGTGAAGGCCTTCAAGCCCCCTGGCTGCGTCGATAGCAATGTCTAGCTTCTCATGGAGTGAATGCGCATAACCTGCTTCTTGGTATGACTTGAGATTTCCATACTCAGCATATTCAAGCACCAAAGCGGGAACAACCCTTATTCCCTCCTTGTTTCCGGTATCATGATACATGACAGCCAATAAGTCCACAATATTCTCATTTTTCTGGACGGGAGGGTGCCGCAAGATCTGTAATTCTAGGGCTATGTCGGCAAATGATACAGAACCATCATCTTGCGTCCGAGGATGTTTAACGGCGACATATTTCCGGCCTTTCAAGATCTCCGTACCCAGACCAATCGGAAAAGAAGACGCTTCGACTTTTCGAACATCGAATGAGCCACCACCAAGGGATACATCTTGAAATGTAGGGGCAGCATTCGATATCACAGGCTGCAGGCCTATAGTGTTATGACCTTTTGCGAAGGATACTGCTATAAATCCCGCAAAGTGAGGGCAGTGAATACCAGGAGATGGGACGGGGATAGGCGCTTCATGAGTGGATTCTTGGTTTTCTTGAGGCTGTTGCCGAAAGGTGAATGCTGAGGAAAACTCCATCTTGATTATACTACAGGATGAAAAACATGCAACATCTCATAAATCCCTCGAGCTGAGTATCATGATGCTGAGGTGACACATGACCTCAGCTTGCAGGCCTCACCGGATTATCAATTTACCCCGCCACGAAGATGCATAAACCCCGCAGCTGATATGATGCGGCTCAAGCTCTCATATTCCTGGTATCATTCTTGAAATCATCAGAAATCCGACGTGTCTGTTTGGCGATTGATCAAAGATCAACATGGTGAGCGATTTAGTAGATTTCCAGGTCGGAGCGGCCGGTCTCGGAATCGGGGCATTCGGTGGCCTGATAGACGCCTTCACAGCCTGCGCAAAGATTTATGATCTCTGGAAATCACTACGCGGTCTCGATGGCTATCTTGGCTTGTTACGTACTAAGCTCATACTCCAGGAGGCGTTGTTAGGCCAGTGGCAGAGAGACTGGCTTGATCAACCGACCTCTAAGCGAATCGACATCCAGAAGCAACGGATTCTTCAGAGACACAAAGATGCTGTTCTCGCCTCATTAACAACAGTCAAAATACTACTTGAATCACTGGAACCACTTCGTGAGGCCTCGAGATCAGAACTTGCACTCGAGCGCCTGAAGTTGGTGACTGGTGGGGCGGAAGAACACGATAGGACGCTTGTGCAGATAAGCGCAGTCCTAAGCGACTTGTATCGATTACTACCAACTCGTGATCCAAATATTGCACTGTCGCAAACTGTGCTATCGTTGGAGCATATCGGAATTGATCAGCAAGTACTATTCCAGGACGGCGGCTCGACTCAGCATGTGATACAGCCTGATAAGCTCAAACGAGCTATCAACTTTCGCCAACTAGGATATGAGCTAGATCAAGACTTGGAAAAGCGAGTCGCGGCGTTTAAAAGCAGTACTGGTGATGCCGATCTCACTATTCGCTCAGACAGAGTCAAAGTTCTGAAAGATGATGATGTCGCTGGTGGGTTAAGAAGCTTTGGAACGCTTGACTCCAAGACTCCGATAGTTGTCGAGTGGAAACGGTACGACATTACCTGGAAAGGACAGAAAGGGATCAGACTCAGAGGAAGAATCCAGAATATTGCACGACTCTTGCACGCTGATGCAAAGCCCGAAGAACTTTTGACTCTCAACTGTCTGGGAGTTTTTGAAGACATTGAGAATAGTCGATATGGCCTTGTCTTCGAATATCCCCTAGGAACCAGTGAACAAACAGATCTGGTATCTCTACAAGCGTTGATCAAATCACCAAGGCCTGAGACTCTTCCAACATTGGGTGATCGATATCGTATGGCCTACACGCTATCACTCTCATTAGCTATCCTTCATGCATCAGGATGGCTCCATAAGAGTATCAGAAGCCATAATATCATGATTCCCGTGCGGCGCAATCAGCCCATCTGGTCTCGGCCATACCTCGTTGGCTTTGAATTCTCACGTCCAGATTTAGCCGACGAGACCACTGAAAAGCCAGAGCAAAGCGTCCGTTTCAATCTATATCGTCATCCTTCCGCACAAGGAATTCCGGGTGAATCATACCGCAAAGGTTTCGACATATACAGTCTCGGCGTCGTCCTTCTCGAAGTTGGTCTATGGCGCGTAGCGTGGAGTTTACGTCGCGACGACGAAAACCCCGCCAAGTTCAAAGAAGTGCTGTTCAGCAGGGTAGACGACAGACTAGCTCACTTCATGGGCACAGAGTATCAAGAGGCGGTAAGGAGTTGCCTGAACGGCGATTTGGACCATAGGGAGGGATCGGTAATACGGGCTTTCTACAATGAGGTTGCGGAAACTATGTGCTCATTGGCGGAGTCACAGCCATAGTGATTGCAACATCTCTTATCAACTATAGTCCAAGAATGATAATACAGGACTTTTTGCACTTGTCTCAGTTTAGCTTGGTTTTGGGGACTTTGTTAGTGCTGTGGTGTATCAAAGCGTTTAGCTTGGCGCATCCCTGTATTCGTCCGAAATCCTGACAGGGGTAATGAGAGACCTCGGCCATGATGTCGCTAGTTACCCTGAATCGTTAATGAACTCCGGTTTCTTATTAATATTCGACCGGGGTCGAGGAATGCACGATGCCATTTATCGCATCAATTCAATTTGATGTTATGACTATTTTCTGATTGCTTGTGTCGAGGAATGTTGCTAGTACCGATAATATTCACTAGCTGCAAGCTCATTTTCAGCGTGACATTCTGTCTGGTTGTGAAAGTAAATCGCTCTTGGCGCACGTCCTCCAAAATGATCTGCATAGAAGCTTCGAAGCGACTCATCCGGGGTCAAGAGGTCATCAACGCATGACTTAATGTTATCTTGGGCCAAAGGAGCAATGCCGTCCAGCAACCACTAACCCACGCGACTAAGAGCGGATAAGGCATGATCTGCAGGGGTATCCGCATCACGAAATCTAACTTGTTCATTACGCTTATCGTAACCGCCGCCTCAACCAATAGCATCACCTCTTTACCACCCTGCTCGTTTTAGAACGGTTATATCTTGAGAGTTCACATGATAAACTAACCAATAGTTCCTTTACAAAAGCAGTTTAATCACGGATAGATCCTAGGTCTCAGCTGTACCCATAACAAACGTCCCTCCGCTCCCATTGCCGAGTCCCGATCCAACTCCCTATCAGGGCCTTAGCAATGCCGAATTCTCCGGACATAATCGGCGGTAGCATCCCTTCTCGGTAGGTGCTTAAGCCAAGACTGGTGATGCACCCCTGTCGCGCCGCGGCGGAACTGCTCGTTGTTTACTAGACGTTCTTATTCCGCTCCTGCAATCAAGATGCCTGGGAAAGACCTTTTGTTAGGTAAAGGGGTCGCTGGGACTTAGTGGGGCATCCACCTCATGGCTGCCACGATTGATGGAAGCAGCCAAGAAGCCAAACAGATGCCAAGGACGGGAGGCTGCATAGACAGATCAGCCAAGGAATTAGGTCCGGCATCTATCGCGCGGATCAAAGGGACTAATCACGTCAGCCATGTAGGTCTTTTCTCGGAAGGTGGCTCGGATGTTGGAAGCCGAGCGAGGTGTGAGCGAGAGATAGATGAAGCATCACCAACTGGTGGTATGGCGGAATGTCTCGATCAATGTCAGACTCCGTCGAGTCAGCCAAGATATATAAGTCGGGATATGAACCATTCATCTTGGAAATAAATCATCATCACTCACTCACTCTTCTCTGGTCTTATCTCTATCTCTAAGCCTCTCACCGATATCAAGATGCCTTCCATCAACGCTCTTCTCACAGCCTCTCTGGCTTTTGCTTCCATCGCCCTCGGCGCCCCTGCTGCCCAGGACAAGAAGTTCACCGTTGAGCAAGTCAAGAACCCCAAGTTCATCAAGAACGGTCCTCTCGCTCTCGCCCACGTCTACGCCAAGTACGGCGTTCCTCTTCCCAAGGGTCTTGAGAAGGCTGTCAAGGCCGTGAGACCTCCTCACGCTCACTCTAAGCGTCAGAGTGGCAGCGGCAGTGCCACCACTACACCCTCTGACGAGGATGTCGAGTGGTTGACACCCGTCCAAATCGGTACTCCTGCTCAGACCTTCAACCTGGACTTCGACACTGGCTCTTCTGATCTCTGGGTCTTCAGCACTGAGACAACTGGTAGCAGCGGTCATGATGAGTACAACCCTGCCAAGAGCAGTACAGCTAAGAAGCTCTCTGGCGCTACATGGAAGATCAGCTATGGTGACGGAAGCTCCTCTTCTGGGGATGTCTACAAGGACAAGGTCTCCGTCGGTGGCCTCGTTGTTAGCTCTCAAGCCGTCGAGGCCGCTCAGAAGGTCTCTTCCGAGTTCGAGCAAGAGACTGGCCTCGATGGTCTCCTCGGTCTTGGCTTCAGCTCCATCAACACCGTCACGCCTACCCAGCAGAAGACCTTCTTCGACAATGCTGCCAGCACCCTGGGCTCTCCCGTCTTCACTGCTGATCTGAAGCACCAGAAGCCCGGAAAGTACAACTTCGGCTTCATCGACAGCACAGCCTACACTGGCAAGATTGGATACGCTTCCGTCGACTCCTCTGAGGGCTTCTGGGAGTTTACCTCCACTGGCTATGGTATCGGTTCGGCCGCAGTCAACAAGAGCCCCATTACTGGTATTGCTGATACCGGTACCACTCTTCTCCTCCTCCCCGACGATGTCAACTCCGCATACTACGCCAAGGTCAGCGGTGCCCGATACAGCTCCAGCTATGGTGGCTATGTCTTCAGCTGCTCTGCTACCCTCCCCAGCTTCAGCTTCGTCGTTGGCGGTGTTACCATCACCATCCCTGGCTCTTACATCAACTATGCCCCCGTTCAGGATGGCTCTACTACCTGCCTTGGTGGTATCCAGCCCAGCGATGACATCGGCATCAACATCTTCGGTGATATTGCTCTCAAGGCTGCTTTCGTCGTCTTCGATGGCGGTAACCAGCAGGTTGGCTGGGCCAAGAAGACACTGTAAGTAGCTTCAGTAGCTGGTGGATGAGTCTGTAAATAGCCGGATCTTGTGCTGTCTTCAAACCTTGTACATAGCCTTTCACTTGTCGATAGTTAAAATGAACATAACGTTGTAAACATTACATTAATATCTCATGGCGCTGAACCTACTCTGAACTTCTGCCTTGATGCACCAATGATACAAGCTTAATCGACTATGTCACTATAGAGCTTATGTAAAGCTGGCATCATGCGAAACCATGTGAAGCAACATGATAGGCAAGTTATCCATATAGTTGGCCATTAGTCAGAATGGATGGATGTGCCGAATGGGAAGGATGATATCTTGTTGTACGTTGTCGAAATTGACACGTTCTCCCAGCTGGCGCTCGTTCAGAGTGACATTAGGAATAGCTAGTACATATAGCTGAGACTAAGTTCAGAGCGGCAAAGTAAGATCTATATAGAAAATCTCTAGCTCTTTTTATTGCGATGAGTTCAGTCTTCACTACTAGCAGTTGAAAGGCCGAATTCGTCCCTCTCTCAGGGCTGCCGAGGATGAATCAGTGTCACGCATTCCCATAGTCCCTGGCGCTGTAAATCAAATCGAAAGCCCTGAGTTATAGTTTTCCTAGCTCATTGTTGGAGATTTTGAATGAATAGTTGCTTTCGTCAGGCAACGCAACACTAAGACTTGGATATGAAACGGAGGTATTACTCTATTCCATCTAAACCTATGACAGGACAAGGACCTTGCTGTGATAAGGTTGAGAGGTTAAAAGAGGCTTCAGCCTTAACATAAAGGTAAAGAATATAAATTAATATATATAGGTAATATACTTCTTACCCTCCCTGGTACTTAATATCTTACTTTTAGTAGAAAAATTAGATATTATAATAATTATCTCTAATAGTATATAAATAAGTAATTACCTATTGCTTTTTTATTAAGATAATCTAGCTTAATGCTTATAAAAAATATATAAGATAAAATACCTAATATAAGTAAGTCTATTAACTTAAGACAATATTCTTAAGATAACTTCTATTATATAATAATTAATTAATAATTAGCCTATAATACCTCCTTATTTCTTAATATATCTTACACTAAGTGATATCGCACTGCTGCCTTAGGACCTATACCTATAGCTTAGCTGCTTTAATGGCTATAAGAGACTCTGTAAGGAGATCCGAGAAGGCAGCATCGAAGATTTACAAGGACCTTGCATCAATGAGTTCTATCACTCTTCTTCTTCATCAATTCTAATATGCCATGGAAAGAGATTATGAATTGACGAATGACTAAGGAGATGTGCTAAATGTGTAGCTCAAACCGAGCCTTGGATCTACTTATGGGTACAAGCCTTCCAGCCGTTTGCTTGTCTTCCCAGTCTTGCGAGCAAGCACCTCAATCATCTGCGGTATTCCTTTCGGTGCTCTAAGAGGTGGATCAGGTTCCTCTATATCAGTATCCGAATCAGAGTCAGAGCCAGATCCCCAATCCATATCCATGGCTACCAGTTCATGCATCTCAACGATGTCATTGCTGTCGAAAATGCCTTCACGGTGGTTCAACTTCCGAAGGAGGTCAAGTGCTTGCACCTTCTCATCCCCACCTTCAGTTGATATAGCAACAAATGATAGACCCGAGACCAGACATCCGTCTAGTGAGAACGTAGGTTGATCTATCGCTATTAGAGGGGCGGCTACCTTCTCTGCGGCCTCAATGAATGCTTTGTATGGGTGTGAAGGTTGCAGTCCTTTGTTATCGTACGCGTTGATATACATCTGCAGAGATTGATAGTGGAGCTGCAGAGTTTGGATATGCGCTATCTCATCATCTGATGGGCTTGATAACAATCGTTGGCTCAGAACTTCGAAACGGGAATTCCAACGGCGGAGCCTATCCTCAAATGCATTGTCGTTGGCCAACCCGTCTTCCCTATCCGGATTCCATGGCTGGAAGTCATGATTTAGTCGTAGTTCGTGTAAGGCATATGATGCCTTGTTCAGCGTCTTAAAAGGTGAATCATCGCTTGCTTCGGTCTCAGGGTCACTGCGACACCACTTTTTGATGCCTGAGAGAGGATGGTCTCCCATGAAGCCCGAAGATGCAAGGCCCATCTCGCTAAACATGTCGACAAGTCCCTCTAGCACATCCGAGGCATCTGAGGAGTTTTGGTGACGTAGTGACTGGAATACCGTATCGCCAGCAGCGAGATGTTGCAAGAGTTCATCGTACCGACCAGTCAGTCCCTCACAAGTCATGAAGAGCAGACAGCAGATCAATATGCAATGAATATTCTCATTTGAAGGAGCAGACATTATGGGAAGAATCGAGGATATGGCTCTGTTGTAGTGTTGGATGACAGGACGCTGCAGGCGATCAGGACGGGAGTACGGCAGGCTTTGAGCCATGTAGGCTCGATGAGATGCCCCGACCGCAATCATGCTATACCTGATGGCATCGTAGTGATATGACATTGGGAGGGCGTATTTGAGCCAGAAGTTCATGGCAGCAGAAGAAGGTGAAAGCTGTTTTGCTGTCCAGTGCAGGAAATGTTGCAGGTAGAATTTTTCAGGGTCTGATAACAAATAGAGTTGGTCAACGGTCTGCATAGATAGCAGCGGCAGTGAGATGGCGACTTCAGGTTTCGAGGAAGGATCTCGACGCTTGGAGCGCTTTGAAGTCTTGGGCTTAGGTGGTGCGTATCCGTCACACTTCATCTTGTCGTTATGGCAGCGTCGACAAAAAGGTTTTGCTTCATCGCATTTCAAGTGCCTGATTCTAAAGGTAGGAAAGGTATGAGCCTTTTATAGGAGATCATCAGAGAATATTTGGACTCACTTGCTACAGTACTTCCCAATTAGTGATATTTTACGAGAAACGAAGCGGTAAGCTATCAACGTACCAGGTGATACATCCCGTTCTCACCTTGGGAGTCGAGGCTCGCTTGAATTTGCCTCTCATTGCAACGATGTGATTGGCTGTCATGGTTGTAGGGAAGAAAAGGTCCTTCTGCTTGTTACGAGACTGCAAATTGGAGGTGAAAGGTACTGGCGAGATTATTTTATGCCAATGAGAGCGCCGAGGCTGGTGAGAAATTGCAGTAAAGTGGCTGAGATGGAAATGGGGCTTTGCTTTCAGATTTACGAGAAGTCCAATCGTGTCTCGCAATTCAATGGGTCACGAAAGGCTAATATCGGTAGGCTGGGATTGGTCTAGACTCTGCTTGACTTAGCGCGTTTTCGTGACTCACAGAGTGGGTCAGGCCTTATCTTATCAGAGGGGGGCAAGGAAACTCGTCTCTAAGTGATGAAAAGACTTGGGTTAGGTAAGTTTAGTATATCTCAGCAAGCCTTTAGACCAATTTATGTTCGCATGCTGATTCGATGGTGGAAACTTTCTTGGTCCCTGAGGCTTACATGAGTTCGAGTTAGTCTTTCTCAGTCAGCTTTCAGAGGGATCTGGTTCATCTGGATCTTCGCGTCATGATAAGTGATTTATGCGTCACTGATGGTCTTTTGCAAGTTAAATTTGTATGCTTTATACGAGTGCAATTCTGTGAGTGTCTCGGGATGGAACGAAATTTATCTGCAAATGTAGTACCAACTGACACTGCCATTATGAACGACGATTTGCCATTTGTTGATTGCCCTGAGAAACTGATTGTATCCTCCTAATACTTCTGTCCAGATGGGTTGCGAGTCAATCATCTGCTATCCTTTCCCGCTCAAAGCAACCAAGCCGTAGTTTTTCAAGGTCTATTGTCGGGCTTAACATGGGAAAACTGATAGGCTCGGAGTTCAAACTAATTTCACATTCCAACCAATAATCCAATTTCCATTTAAAGTCCCCATTGTGTACGTTGTGACTGGCGGCTATCTCATCTAGGTTCCAAGGGCGATCGAGATTGAAGCTGCATTGAAAGATTGTGCTTCTCTTGCTTTCAGAAGCTCTCTCGTCTGATGTGACAGTGGCTCGGGTCTGTAAAAAGACCCAAGGAAACACAGTCGGTGTAGAAGGTCTGCCAGACAATGGTACGTTGGAGAAGAGTGGTAAACAGTTCGGTAGCGAGGTTTAGGTCGGGACTTCCATCAAAAATAACGGACCAAGACCCGGAAAGGCATTCCCGCTTTCACAACTTCTAATCCATGCACAACCCAATTAGAGAAGGCCACGTCCTGGTCTGGTCCAGAGATTGAGTCCAGGAAGTGGAACTCTCCGGGCTGTGGCTCGCTCCGTTCAAAGATTATGCCGTTCGGTCCGTAGGCACTTGGCTGTTCGGAGCCCATGACGAGGTTTTGCCAGACGTCGACCCACTGTTCAACATGCAGCTTTGGGTTTTGTTTAAAAAAGGGAATCAGTCCAATAGCATGGGACTCAGAGAAACCAACTGAAATCCTGTCTTCGTTTAGTACCAGCTTGTGCAGATATCCGCATTGGGTTAATGATAAACGGTTGAGAAATCTTATAGCGACAGCTGTTGCCGAGAACCAGTATTTTCGACGCTATGTATACTTTGGTCCCTTGTATTTTGCATCACACCATCTCGGATCATCTCTTTGGATCGGAAGCCAGCTGCCTAAGCTATCCAAGAAGCGATGCCGTTGCAGATGTTCCGCAGTTTCCCTGAGCCGAGCGGGCGACGGGATATCCCAATGATCGAACTACATATCGAAAAGCTCTTCAGGTGAAGCCGAATCTGTCAACCCCGGAAGAACCTCATTGGTAGCTTTAGATATCTCGGATGTATTCTTCGAGCTAATTTGGCGGAGGATGCACACAATGCCACGCTTGAATCCAATGGTGCTATCATTCCGGTCAATCACCTTGGTGCTGAGGCCAAAGTTCAGACGTGTGCTGACGCACTTGCGCTGCTTGATGGACCAAGCTCCACAAGCGTAGGTAATGACAGGACGAATCAACGTCAGGTAGTTTTGACGGACTGCATACATGTCAGGGCCCCACGTGCTCCCCGATATTCGCTTCATGTAACCCGCCTCCGTCTGCACTTCTTGATGATCTCGGTTACATGAAGGTCAAAAGTCATCTGAGAGTCCACTAACACACCAAGGATGATCATCTTCTCCTGGACTTCCTCGACGAAACCTTTCATCATGGGCCTCACTTGGTTATGGGCCGGCTCTCGAACGGTTGGTTGTCTCATGTGCATGACGTGGTACTTGTGAACACCAAACCTGATGAACAGCTCATCGGCGATGGGTAACCTGCTCATGAAGGATTTCAAGTCCTCTGTAGTTGATCTCGTAGATCCCAGAGACAGCAATGAAGTAGATGTCATCTACACAAGAGAACTGGTATAGGTGGACAGTCTCCTTCCTGCCGTCAACGTAGATGCGTCGGGGAGGGAACGTTCGTTCCACGAGAGGGGAAACAAAGAAGTAAAAGAGGACGGTAGAGAGTGGTGAACCTTGGGGAATTCCAGTGTTCATTCCAAAGCGTTCAGAGATGATGCCGGGCAAACGCAGAGCGGTGAAAGTACACGCCCGATGATGTCAACAAACCATTTTGGGAAGTCTTTATCATACAAGGTTTGCAAAAGCTTCTGGCGATAGAAGTTATCGTAGGCTTAACGCCTTCGGCAAACTTATTGCTTGATGTGCTCGTTTTGGTTTTCATTCTTCTAACCTCATCTTCTTTGAGCCTTGTTCAGCAGTGCGATTAGGTGAGTGATCCAGATTTCGTTTAAAACTTCATCAGCCCAAAATGCTCTTTCGTAGGCTCTCTCACCTGGCATATCGTCACCGTCAGTCTTACATCCCACAATCTTTGAGTTGACTCTCTCTTTCATTTTATCTCTCACTATATCTTCAACCGTCATCATGACTTCTTGTCTTCCTTCATCTTCAAACACCCTGGCGAATACTCGCCCTGTTAGCCCTGGCTAGCCCTCAAGCCGCATGACCATCCCCAGTGGTCAGAGTTCTATGACCTCATTTGTGAGAATGGGCTCTGGAGCCCGGCCGCCTCGACCAAGGACACTGTGACCCGGTCAGTCGCTCTCTCAGCATGCCCACACTGTCAGAGAGATGAGAGCCCATGGCACTGAGATCATCGCTGACACTACTTCACGAGTGTCAACGGACAGAATGAGACGCGACAACAGAAAGAAGAAGGCCAAGGTCTCTGTCGCCCTTCCATATGATCCTGGATGTCTCAGGTCACAGACCACGCTCGGCCTCCGGGCCAGGTACAAGAAAAGAGAAGAAGACATCTTCAAACTCATCGTCGCTCTCCATTTGGATGACCGCAGAGATGGTATCATTACACTCGTCGTCAACTCGCTATCTGATGCACAGCAGATCAGGGATCATTCTGAATTGATCCACGATGCTTATCGGTTTAATCACCTTCTTTGATCTTGTTCAGTAGATTCATAACTGTTGAACCAAGAAAATGAATAAACGAGGTCTGTCGACGTCAATGAGGCTCAAGCGACTAGTGAAACTAATGTCGAAACTTCGACAAGGGTCCTGGCGAGGCGGAGCCCCACGTGGGGAACAACCAATCATCGCCAAGGTCGCTTTTCCTCTGGACGATCAAGGGTCTTGCTGCCTGATTCTGGCTTAGTGCATCCAAGGTGTCCAGTCCCAAGAAATCATGTTAAACCTAAGATGCCAAAAACACCTAATCTAGAGTAATCTAAAGTCCACTGGGTCTGTACTAAGTTATACTAAATTCACCTAAGCCTTTTTGTCATTTAGGTTAAACGTCCTAAATTTTCTTGCCTCCCCCTGGCAGCCAAGGCCAGCCTCAATTGTCTGTATCTGTGACGTAATCCGTAAGATTATAGTCTACGGATACCAACTGGGCTTATTCGCGCATCTTCACAGCAACACCGACGTTCCGACATCTCACGAATCATTAACTGTCTTTATCTTCTGTGCGACTCTCCCAATTGTGTGGCAACATGTCGTCCACCCAAAAGCCCACCATCCTTCTCGTCCACGGCGCCTGGCATGGCTCCTGGGTCTGGAAGTACCAAATCCCTGAGCTGGAGTCCCTCGGATATACCACTCAGAATCTGGATCTGCCTTCAGTATCCGGTGTAGCGGGCGAGACACAATTGGGCGATGCAGCGCATGTGAGAAGTGTCCTGGAACCACTTTTAGCGGAAGCCAAACAAGTCGTCGTGCTGGCTCATTCTTATGGTGGACCAATTGGTTGCGGGGCTATCACCGGACTGTCTGTCGCGGAGCGAGCCAGGAACAATCTACCAGGTGGAGTTCTGGGATTCATCAATCTCTGCGGGTACATTTTCCCTGGAGGCATGGATCAAGGCGCTGTTATTCGCAGCTTAGGCGGTCTTCCTTATGTCAATTGGGATACCCCCTCTCCGGGACTCTTTGTCGCCAAAGACCCTGGTAGTCTGCTCTACCGGCCCGATGTTTCAGACGAGCAGGCACAATGGGCACTGTCACAGTTGCAGCCACAGAGCATGGCTGCGAATATGGGGATCGTCCCTCCTCAAGCGTGGCAGGAAGAGTCATACAAAGGTCGCTTGGCGTATATCAAGGCAACAGAGGATGCTGTCATTCCTCTTTCAGACCAGGAGAGCATGATTGTTTCGAGCGGAGGGAGTGAAGCTTGGAATACGCGTGTCTTAGAGGGATCTGGGCATAGTCCACAGATTTCTCGACCTAGGGAGGTGGCCCAGGCAGTTGACAGTCTAATCCAAGACTTTCAAACTCGTAAGTGAAGGGGTGGGAGAGTTGATTATGATCTTGGCGTCACATGTGAGAGAATAAATACCAACTTCTTATCTAACTCTTAGCTTTATGTCTTTGATCGCATCAGGCTGTCTATCGATATTGGCGATGTATTGCTCAAGTGTGCGTTTCGTCAACTGTTCATTTCCAACATTAACTCTGCTTAAAAACAACACATTTACAGCTACAGCATGTAGTAACATTTCACAACGGAAAAAGCATAAATAAGCCATGATATTTACTTCGTATTTTTCTAATTATACTTTTCTGCAATTTGGAGTTTATGTCATTGAAGAATTAATTATAACTGAATTGTCGTCCCTAGGGTAACTGGTTCGGCCGTCATTGGTCAGAGCCTTATCTTACCACGGGAAATGCCTGAGATTTTTCAGCCGCACGGGAACTCTTCGAGGCCGCACCAGAATAAGCGCATTTCCATGAGCCAACTCCTAGTTTTGATGCAGCGCGAAATGTGAATGGCAGAATAGCGATTTGTCATTTCCTCTCAAAAGCGTTGGGAATTGAAGTATCAGCTCATAGGCAATAATTCGCCATGTTCGTCGAAAATCGTCTGGAAATTCGGAGAGTTCAAAAAGAAAGAGATTCCGAGAGCGGGAGAAAACAATAAAAATTCGAGACTTCAGCTGGTGAGCGAATTCTTCCCCAACCGCGGGAAGTCTCTTCATTAGAAATCGACGAATTCTGTCCGCGGGACGATTCAGATTCAGGGATTGTACCCGCGGGAGCGAGCAACATCAGGCCAGAGGTGGGTTCGTGAGTCGAGAGCGAAGGAGCGCAGGCAAATGAGTGATGATGAAGGGGAGGACGAGGCCGGGGCATCATGGCTTCTTATGTGCCGTTCGTGCCGAGAAAAATGGGCCTTGGCATCGATCTAAGCCCCGTCTTGGCAAAGATCAAAGGGGCTAGGACCAGAAGAGTTGGAGGTTGCGGGGTTCACCGATGAAGCTTAATCTGTTAATGCGGAGATGGCCCTGTAGCAGACGGGGACTTGGGTGATCTCATCTCAAACTCGTGGCATCAGATGCGGTGCATGTGAGTCTAGATTCAGTGCTGAGAGCTCAAAGGCCTTGACGCTTGTGTGTGTTATACCACTATATTGGTAGTGTTCTGGAAGCCTTCTCGGGAACGAGACTGCTCCCTTAAACTGTTGACTCGCCACCATCTCAATCTTCTCCGCACTCGCACGGGTCTCCTTCTCTTGAACGGGGAATCCGCCCCATTTCTTTTTTTCGGCGAAGTCTACCCGCGGGAACAGAATCATCGCTTGCAGTCTCCATCAACAGCCATCGCGAACTCCATCAAACCCAGCAATGACAAGCCGAACCGTTTCTCAATCTCCACGGGGTAAATCACCCGAATCAAGATTTACCCCATGGGCAACTGAGTTAGTGACACCTCGTTTCAATCTCCTATAAGATCAGGGTCCCCCTTCGACCCCAAGCTTTCCCCAATCACTAGTCCAGTCCAGACCAAGCATCCAAAACTTAAAGAGTCAAGACCACCCAGACAAGCGATTTCATCTCTTCCCCTCTTTCAGTTCAACAAACACACAACAATGGCTGGAGGCGTTGTCAAGAAACCCGTCAACATCTTCAAGCTGGGCGATGTCGGTGAGCCAAAGGGCGTCTTTAACTGGCGACTATGGTTTGCTGTCTTTGCTTTCGGCCTCATGGGCGCGGCCCGCGGTATTGATGAGGGTCTGATCTCGGGTGCTTTTAAGTCAAAGGACTTCCGGGAATACATCCACTTTGAGGATTACTCGACTGTCGAACAGGCCAACATCAAGGCTAATGTTTCTGCCATGGTTCAGATTGGTTGTGTTGGAGGCGCATTGATGTAAGTATAGTCATCACGCAATCTGCCACTATATCCGCTGACTCTTTTACTCTAGTGCTTTCCTCATCTGCGATAGAATCGGACGTATTTGGGCTACTCGACAGCTCTGCATTGTTTGGATCGTCGGAATCGTCATCTTCATGGCCAACGGTGGCAGTCTCGGCGCCGTGTACGCTGGTCGTTTCATCGCAGGTCTGGGAGTTGGTCAAACAGCCGTTGTTGGTCCCGTCTATCTTGCCGAAATCGCCCCAACAGCTGTCCGTGGTCTCTGCACTTGTGTCTTCTCCGGCTTTGTATATCTCGGCATCGTCTTGGCCTACTTTGCCAACTACGGCTGCTCTCTTCACATGGGCGACAACACTCACGCCCGCTGGCTCGTTCCTACCAGCCTTCACATCATGTTTGCAGGCTTGATTCTGATTCTTAGCTTCTTCGTCGACGAATCTCCTCGTTTCCTCATCAAGAAGGGCCAGACCGAAAAGGCTACTGCCGTTATGGCCCGCCTCCGACAACAAGATCCCGAGTCCGACTACATTACCCGCGAAATCGCTGCCATTCAGCTGGCCCACGAGCACGAGCTTGAGAGTGTCAACAGCTCATTCCTCGGTACATGCAAGGAGCTTTTCCTCAACAGCAGCAACCTTTATCGTCTATATCTCGCCAGCATGGTTCAGGTTCTTGCTCAATGGTCCGGTGCCGGCTCTATCACTCTCTATGCCCCCGATCTCTTCGCTCTTCTCGGTATCAAGGGTTCTGAGACTGGTCTTCTCGTCACCGCCCTCTTCGGAATTGTCAAGCTTATCTCAGCAATTACCTGCGCTCTCTTCCTCGTCGATGTTATCGGTCGAAAGCGTGCTCTTATCGGAGGCATTGCCCTGCAGGCTCTTGCTATGATCTACGTTGGCTCATTCCTCACTGCCGTTCCCGAACCTCACAGCTCTTCCGCTGCTGCTCGTGGTGCTATGGCTATGATCTACATCTCTGGCATTGGTTGGGCTCTTGGTTGGAACACCATGTCCTACATTCTCACCGCCGAGTTGTTCCCCCTCCGTGTCCGAGCTTTTGGTACTTCTTTCGCCATGACCCTGCATTTCCTCTGCCAATATGGTAGCAGCCGAGCCACTCCCAACATGCTTTTGCCATCATCCGAGGGTGGAATCAACCCCAATGGAACCTTCTGGACCTACGCTGCTATCCTGGTTGTTGGTGGTATTTGGGTTGTTGTTTCAGTCCCTGAGACTGCTGGTCGTTCTCTTGAGAGCATGGATAGACTCTTTGACCTTCCCTGGTACAAGATTGGTCTATTCGGCAACCGTGATGCTGAGCAGCAGGATGCCGTGTACAACGAGAAGGAGAGCGTTGCTATGAATACTCAAGGACAGGTTGTTTATGTTGAGAACAAGTCCAGAGAGGTTGTATGATTTACTGGAATGGAGTTTGGGATCATACGAATTTGATATGAAGGACAGCGATTTGATTTTTGCATGATAGTATATCTTATAATGCATACTGTTCAAGGTGACAATTTTCACTCCGTATCTGACCTCGTCTGTAATATTCGCTTGCTTAGTCTCCATGAAATGGTCGTAAGTCCCTAGCAGTGTTCCAAGAGCTTGATGCACTATGACTATCTGCTTCGGCCCTAGCTTTAAATCCTTATCAGCCACACTGGGTCGCTGACTCTTGAATCAAGCAACATCTGGCTCACCACGATCAAGGCTGATAAGCCGGACATGATGATGGACAACATTTCCATCTACATTGGACATGGCGATGCAGCCCGAACGGACAATCTCGCAAAGGGCGCTGGTGGCGATTACCGCTTCCTCGATTGGACCCGTAACATGACTGCCACTCGCTAAGACCCACGATACTCCCCCATCCGGAATGATTAACAGGGACTAATTTTATTGGCGTTAGATTCAAAACTGATTTTGCCCTCTGGCATCAGACTATCCCTCAAGGTGCACCCCCTGCGGGCTGGCATGGGATGATCAGTGACATCAATGCGGGCCGAGGCGGTGGCTACCTCTATCTCGTCTGGAAGAGCGATGTTTACACTAGTTCTAAGTAGGGATCTGCTCGATATCATGCCCAAGTATTTTGAGAAGCTAGTTCGCTATCGTAGATTTCATGGCCTTAGCATACATCGGGTTATCTACTGACAAATTCTTCCCGCTCTTCTAAATAAACTTTGTCCTCTATCACCTTGTTACAAAGAGTTCTGTACCCAGCCTCGTGAAAGTAGACGTCTAGATAAGACTGATCTTTATCCCATGAGATATCAGTCCATATGTATCTACAGCCCGCAGGAATAACACCGGTCTCATCGCGACCATCTTCCTCGATCGCCATGAGATGCCGACGCGCTAACAAACTGGCCCTGGTCTCCCAACCGCCCATGGTAGATGTCATCTTTTCGAATAGGTTCAGAGAGTCCAATCGGATGGCCTTGTTCCTGCACTTTTGGGATACAAAGTTGAGGACGGGCAGAACGTAGATGTCCAAGACTGTCTCGATTCGCGTCGATGGACCCGAAGTACCCTCGACAGAGTGCATCATTTCCATAATTTCGGCAAAGACGTTGTCGTACTTGTCGTACTCTGTCTCCATAGGATCAAGGCAACAGTTTAGCAAGATATAGACAACCTTTTGCCCGACGTGAAATGTCTTGGTTGTGTTTTTAGAAACCGTGTCTTGTTCAACGTCCAGTCTCTCGATAATGACAATTTCCCATTGGCGAAGTTGTTTGAGAAACATATCTCGGCGTGCCATCAAAGACGCTCTATGGAATGCATCGCAGTATGAACGATCCTGCAATATCTTGACCACGAAGATCACAGCGCGAGTGATGAAACTATTCCACATAGCGGCAAATTGGTTGAAGTCTGTCTTTGCTGAAGGGACCGTGCAAGGTATCGCTTGTGTAGAAAAGCGCGACCAGCAGTCTCTCTGCAAGGGAAAAAAACAAGAGTTCAAGCTGAAGAAGACTTGCAAACGAGGAAGAATCCGTTCAGCTTGATCCAGACCCTCGTCGTTGGAGATTGCTGTGTAGACAGGTTCTTGCTGGGGTTCAAACCCTTCCATGACTTCTTCCGCTAATTGATCTTTTTTCTGTCGCAAAAGCTCAACACTGCTTGTCAGCATCCGATCAGCTGTTGCTGTATTCCCGTGCATTAGCTCGAAGAGAAAAAGGATGAACATGTTTATAAGCGTATTCCGTCGGGAAACAGTGGCGAAGTTGGACTTGATTCGGGCTTGTAAGGCAGAGATTGCCTTTGAATGGTAATGGAGAGCGATGCGATACGTTGGGTCGCTGGATGCCCGAGAGAGGTCCGAGAAAGGTTTGAGGCCAGTATATGGCCTTGGACCAAGACGATAAAGAGATTGCATGAGCGCGCCGACACTTAGAATAGAGAACTTCACACAGTCATCGTTCATAGCTTCCCGCGGTATGACTTTGTTCCAGAAAAGGGTGCAAGGGGTGTAGCCAAAGTCATGGGCCATTTGATAACGAAAGAGATCGAAATAGGGTACTTCATGGGTCTCTAGACTTGAAGATCTAGGTTGAATCAGAAGAAGGGGAAAGCCTTCATGACTCGTAGACCCTTGCTTTGGTAGAAGGATTTTGGATTGTGTGAGGGGCTGGATAACCTTTTGTGCAGCTTCTCCGTATCGACATAGTCGATGTGACCTTTCGCATCGACTGCATGCTGGCTTCGCCTCGTCGCATCTCAAGTGCATTCGTTTACACTGATAATGTCAGCAAAGTACTCTCAGACACACCGATACCAGAGCATCTCTTATCCAAGTGCAAAGGCAAGGGCGGCTTACCGAGATACAGCCACTGCGACTTTTGGGTGCACCAGAACGCTTCGGCTTGCCCAATTGGATAGTGTTTATGAGTGCGTTGGCGGGAATCATGGTTCGGCCGACAGCTGCGCCTCAGAAATGCCCTTGATTATGGAAGAATAAGAGGGGGAGGTAAATGTTGAATCGGATGTTTTCCTCAGTTCTGTGCTTGAAAAAACGAGGGTGACAAGGGTAGAAACAGCCAAGGTCAGCCCTACCAGGAGCCAACAGTCAGATGCAGCTTAACCTGTATGACAAAGCACTCCACTCATCCAATGTATTCCAAACCTCTGTCATAGATGATTGGTTGATAAATACGATTACTACTTACAGTCTAGTTTCCCCGATTTCTCCGCCATCAGCATGGATCGACATTGCTTGAGCAGCCAATCAATCACTTTGAGCAACTAGCGAATTGGCATTGAAGGGAAATGCACTATTCTCAATTAGGTTCTGGCCTCTGAAGAGGGCTACAGAATTGCATCTTGTATAAAAATCTCAAGCTCTGAAATGAGGAAAGGTAGTATACCCTCTTTATTTATGAGGACGATTGACTCTGAAAGAACTTGGTTGGCTTGTGTATCTACCCCAGAATGAGACCAATCATCCCTCTCTACAGTGAAGACTCCAGCCCCAAGCCACCATCAAGGATACTTCCCCCCAAAGTAAAGAGGGCCGTACGGCGTTGGGAACGTACTGGAAAACCCAAGTCCCGATCGGGTTGCGGGACCTGTAAGATCCGAAGAGTCAAGTGTGACGGTAAGGGTATTTGATACATAATTGTTAAGCAGGTCTCTAATTCATTAATGCAACTACAGAGGCTAGACCAATATGCGTCCGATGTGCTAAGGGAAGATTCGATTGCGACGGTTACACCAGCGATACGACCGGAGAAGCGAGCGACTCAAATGACTTGTCAAGCGGCACTGACAGTTCGGCTGGCGACGTGTCCGCGTCCCCTGGAACCACTGCAACAACTCTAAACCTGGCCCCAAGTCCCGGACTAGATCACTCGGAACCATGTACATGGCATGACCTGATTTCATCATTCTCTCCACTCGCGTCGGCCTATGGCCCCGTCTATCTTGAGCACTTTAACCAAAATGCAAATCCTAGCAACGCAGTATTCAGCTACAGCGAGCTTTACTCCAATATTGTCCTTCAAGAGACGCTCCAAGACGAGTGTATACAAAACGCCGTCCTGGCCCTTGGGTCATTCTTTTATAGTGGCTTTATCTTAAGCCAGAATGGTGTACAGATCGAGATCGCCAATCACCACAGGCACCAATCTCTTCGGCTCTACAACGTTGCACTCCAAATTTTCCGCAAGCGCATGCAGAACTCAAATAGAACCACGTCCCGATGGATGGCTCTCATGACCCCGTTGCTAGCCATGTATGAGCTGCTCCAGGGTGACTTCGACGCTGCAGACAAACTTCTTAGCAGCGCAATGGAAGCACTTCGTTCTTCAGGAGACATCTCGCACATTTCGACCAGCGAGAGCTCTGATATATTTTCTTACACAAGTCTGCAAACTATCGGAGACACGGTACCTCTCTTCAAAATGGCAAGTAAACAAAGCTGTCATGCAGACCTACAGTGGGATTCTGTTGTATTTCTCCACTCAGATCTAATTACCGCTGTCAATGAAATTGCAAGCTTTGATGAGGGGTATTACGGGGATATACCCCATGACCAGTCCAGTAAGGACAATTATTATGACTTGGTGAATTGATGTCCATATACCTGACCCGCAACACCTGGCAGAATTCGATATGGATACTGCAGTTTAGCTTGAGCTTGGTAATAGATGTAGGCCAAGAACGAAAGAAGGAAAGATAGGAGCTGGACTGTTAGAGAGGGAGACTGAAAGCTGTTCAACCAGCCGTTTAAATGATTTGGATGACCGCATAAAGAATATTCAACACGATAGACTGCATAGAAAAAGTGGCAAGAGCCTTGGTACTATGGTAATTACAGTAAATTCTCATGCTCGATTCTGATGAATCAACCATCTCCTAAATCATGATAAAGCTGATCTAATCTATTTCAGCGACAAAACATCAAGCACTGCTTTGATAAACGCTTCAGGCTTCTCCTGCGGAAGATTATGCCCCGCCCCAGGAACCTGATGGTGTGCACGTGGACCACTAAAGTACTTAGCTGAGGAGGACCCGTTCGTCGGCGGAAAGTTGCCGTCTGCAAGACCATCTAGTGTTACAGTTGGGACTGAGATAACAGGCTGCTCAAGAAGCGCTTTCTCAATATTATTGTAACCTGGATCACCTGGAGCATACAGCAGGCGATGTCTGTAGACATGAGTAACAACGCTGACATAGTCTGGATTGACAAAAGTCTCAGCGGCACGATCGAGATCTGCTTCGGTGTAGTTCCATTCAGGGGAGTTCTTATTCCAAACAACCCTGGCTATGTCTTTTGGGTGTTCCGCCAAAGCAGCTTGTCCACGAGGAGTTAGGAAATAGTAGAAGTACCAAAAGCCCGCTTCAATCTTGGCATCGAGTGGAACCCAGGCTTTTGATAGGTCTTGGATCAAGTAGCTGTTGACTGACACCAGGCCGGCACAGCGTTCGGGCCACAGAGCTGCTGCAACGCAAGCACCACGTCCACCCCAGTCGTAACCAGCAAAGATGGCCTTTTTGATGCTTAGAGCATCTAGCAACTCGATGATGTCGTAGCCTAAAGCTGCTTGCTGGCCGGAGCGGAAAGTATCTGTGTGCAGAAAGGTGGTAGGTCCGTTACCGCGTAGATATGGGACAATAACACGGTATCCTTGTTTCACAAGAGCTGGGGCGACTTCCGTGTAGCTGTGAATGTCGTAGGGCCAGCCGTGGAGGAGAAGAACGACCTGCGCATCTGGAGAACCGTCTTCATAGTATGCCACTTGAAGTCTGGTAGTGTTAACATATGACAGTGGCTCAAGTCGGGATAGACGCCCGGTACGACGGTTTAGGTGTTCGGAGGAATGCTCTTTGCCAAGTGAATAGTCAGGTGGCTGCAAGCTGAGAGCCTGGGCTATGAAAGTAGCCAGAATGAAGAAGAGACAAATGATCATGCTGTCCTTAGTTGGGAGAGATGCTTGACCGCATCCATGATCCACGGTGAGAATGGGCTTTTTGAAGAAAATGACGTTACTGGTAGACCAATGAGAAGGTATCCCTCGTATAAGTGAACTTCATAAAAGCAGCACCCCACCATTCATCCTTCAATTGTCGAAAGTGGTCTGGATCAAGTCTTACGTGAGATACGTCACGCATTTGAAATTTGACTTTTGATTCCAAATCGTGTTTTACTCGACTATTCCCTCTTTTGCTTCTCACGGAATTAGCAAAGCAACAATAATCAGTGACCAGAAAGAAAACTTCATGCCAATGCATAGAAACACACCGTAAAACACGTTAATGATGCATGATTGAAATAGATGGAATAAATGATGAGAGGAAAGCTGATTTAGTCAATCACATGCCTTCGTGGTCCCCCTCTGTAGCTAAATAGCTGCGCTTTCGACGACCGTGTTACACTTTACAATGGATCTGTTTGATGTTTCAGTTGATAATTAGGGCGGCCAAAGATTAAAAGAAAAAGGTTGAGACGATAAATAATTCTTTGAAAGGTCTCTGTCCGTTCGAACCGCCGGCTTTGCGTGATTATCCCGACCCAGCCATAACAACTCTGGTCTCCCGTTATGTCCACACGTGTCAAGAATTGCTTTATGCATAGTCACCTGATCCAAATCCAAGTCTGCCACTACCATGCCTTCTTCTGTTGCTGGCAACTCGCTTGTCAATTGTCGCCCGTCTGGTGCAAATATCCTCGCGTTTCCCCCACCAGGGACATTGAAAGCTGCGGCTTGTTTTGTGCCCATCATGTCAATGGATGGTTCTGAGATGACTGTTGTAGAGTGTAGTGTATAACACTGGGCTTGGATAGAGTAGACACGAGAGATGGTCGCTACCGCTTTGCATGGATTAGATGGGTCTCAAAGGATGGTGATGATCGTACCTTCATCGGACATCGAGTATGGTTCGGGTCCACCTGAGTAGACAGGGACGCAAGGCCATGCCGCACAATGAACCTGCTCTCCCTGGAAGAAAGTATTGAAGTTGATCAGCGGATTGAAATGTTCCTAGAAGGGTTCAGTTCACACAACCCTTGGATACGGGGCCTAAACCTACTCCACAGGATAGCACGCAATGCTTACCAGATCCATGCAGGATATCCCGGTAACCAAAGCTCAGGGAAGGCAATAATATGCGCTCCTTTCGAAGCAGCGTCTTTGATCAGATAGTATGTTTTTGTAATAGTACCAGCCAAGTCAAACCAGACTGGTTCAGCTTGAATAACAGCTGCTTTGATAAGATTTGTTGTGACAGACATGATAGGAATGTTTCTTGAGTCAAATGTCGGCTTCAAGCAACTGAGCGGTATTATAAAAACTGTTTTCATCTGTTTTCAACACCACTTTTGAGATTAGTTGACATATTTACTATTTCTACATGTATTTCGGGCTCGATATGTCATAACATTTGTCTATAAATGTAAATACGAGCATGCTTTTTTGATTGGTTCGTTTTTCCTTGCGCCACCGAAAAAGACAAGACTATGCATTAGCCGATCTGACGTGAGATTCGGGGACCACTAGATAGCTAACTAACTTTATTCTACTAGTTAAGCATTAAAATCCTGGAGGCTCTGTTGCAGAATTGCGACCAGATTAAATCTAAGCCATTGAGGATGGTTTGCTCGTATACGCGCCAAGAGCCATGATGGAACATGAGGAATCAATAACTCATTTCTGCCAAAAGCCATGTTGCGCTCAGTGCAAGCTCATTTTATTGTAATGGCAATGGAACACAAGGGAAAGATTTCTGTAACAAGCATTTTGCCGGCGTTGCCGAAGGCGCTGTCATCAGTAGCATCGATGCGTGATAGGGCTTGAAGCTATAAATCTGGCACATACGTAACCAGTAAATCAGTGTCAATACCAAGCAATCTGAATACTCAACTCAATATGCATTATTCTGTCTTTCTAAGCCTTGTTGGCCTCGGTGGCCTTGCTCGACGAGCTGCAGCCATACCAGTTGAATCATGCAACGACATAACTCCCCCGATCGTACCAGGTGCCATAATCAGATCCGTCAAAAGTCGAATCTACCGCGACCACTCCGTCCCTGCATTTCCTCCAACATTACTTCAAAATGTCACGCATCTAAACATCTGTGAAGTAAATGTCACTCTATCCCATTGGAATGAAGACGATACCGTTCTTGTGCAGACGTGGCTGCCTCTTGGCAACTGGAATTCCCGTTATCTCGCTGTTGGAGGCGGTGCTTGGGCAGCTGGGCTCGGTCAATTTGATCTTGCTCTCCCTGCTTCTCAAGGCTACGCTGTCTCTTCCACAAACGCTGGACTCAGCGGGAACCCAATTGACCCGTCAGATTGGGCCTTGAAGCCGGATGGCACTGTCAATTATGGTCTTCTCAAGAATTTTGCTTCACGATCTGTGCACGATATGGCAGTGGTCGGCAAGGCAGTTACATCTTCTTTCTACAAGGTCCCGGCTAAGAAGGCATACTTCAATGGCTGCTCTACTGGGGGCCGTCAAGGTTTGGCGGCAGCACAGCAGTATCCCAGTGATTTTGATGGAATTCTTGCTGGGGCTCCCGCCATCTACTGGTCGGAGTATGTTATCGCTGAGCTTTGGCCTCAAGCTGTGATGAAAGACGCGAACTATTATCCATCGACATGTGAACTGGATGCATTTGTATCAGCAGCAGTAGAATCGTGCGATGGAAAAGACGGGGTCACGGATGGCGTGATTACAGAACCATTCACCTGCAAGTACGACCCTTTCACTCTTGTGGGCCAAAGAACTGAGTGCGGAAAGGAGAGCATAGTGATCAGCCAAATTGCTGCCTCAATAGTTAGCAAGATATGGAGAGGACCAACTGACTCAAGAGGCAAATCTCTATGGTATGGGATGCCCAAGGGTGCATCACTTGCTGAATTGGCTGCTATGAAGACAGTGAATGGGACAACCACTGGTGCACCGTTCTTTGTGGCTGATACATGGGCACGCAACTTCGTCAAGACAGACCCGAGCTTTGACACATCACAACTCGATATCGCTGGCTTCGAGAAGCTATTTTCACAGTCCCGGGATAGGTTTGGTCACATCATGGACTCATCGGACCCCAATCTCCATCCATTCAAGAAAGGGGGTGGAAAGGTGATTATCTGGCATGGTCTGAGTGATCAGTTGATCTATCCTCAAGATAGCGTCCGATACTTCAGAGAAGTGGAAAGGAACTTCAAATCCAAGGGGAAAGACGAGGACCTGGGTAACTTTATTCGCCTGTTTCTTGCCCCTGGGGTTGATCATTGTGGGTTTGGCAAAAGCGCTGGTGCTGTACCAACAAATCCATTTGGGGCACTGTTGGCTTGGGTTGAAGACGAGAAGCCTCCTCATACATTGGATGCGCATACGAAAGCAGACGCACTCACCCAGTTCTCACGAAAGATATGCCAGTATCCTGCAGTGGCAAAATATAAGGGTAGGGGGAACACGAACGACTCCAAGAACTACATTTGTGCCATTCCGTAAGATTCGGGGACTTCAGCTAGGCGACTTCACACCATGTTCGTCAACACCTGTTCCGTTGCTAGTCTAGCTATACGAGATGGAATGTTATAGTGTTCTTAAACTACAAATTACATTAATTCAATGATCATTTCCGCTGCGGAGGCTATGTACATGCGAAACTTTGACGTATGGGAAGGGCCCCTGCAAAGTCCATTTTTCATGAGACCCGACTGCCAAATGAGATAAATGGCGGTATATCAGAGCCCGAATGTCGGAATCCCTATCAACTCTCTCGAAGATTAAAAGTCCCTCTTACACTACCTCCGCTAATATCACAATTTGGCAGCCTGTGAGTATAAGTTTGCATCAACACATCTAGTTACTTCGCGTGATAACAGTGAGGCCGTAGGTGAATGGCATCTTGGCTTCGGAAGTCAACCGTGATCCAATCTGAACATCTTGAGTATATAGTACTTGTGAAAATGAATGATAAGAAGAGACGACCAGTATAGCCAATTTTAGATATGCCATCGATTACAGAACTAAGCCATGACCATGCCTCCCATCTTCTCAGATAGTCCCTCCACGCCAACCTTGAGAAAGTGCTCATCAGTATCAATCTGTTCACGTACAGGACCAGTCTTCAATTCATCAACATCCCAATTAGCCCAGACGAAACGGCCATGAAGAAATCTGGCTTCAGGGGTTGCTGCCCAGACAGAAAAATGGCCTGGAAGGTTTTCTATCAAACCTTTGTTAGTTAAAAGCTTGATTAGAAGTCCTGAAAGTACTTACCATCGTCAAAGACAAGGCCCTTCAGGTTATCGCCACCAACCCTCTTGGCAGAGTCGGTCAAAACACCACCCGGATGGAAACTGACAATCTGCATATCAGTGGGCCTAGTATCCTGCGCGATCTGCTGTAGGAGAAGGGTGCTGGTATTCTTTGTCAAGCCGTATGTTGGGCGGTCTGGACCCATTGTTGACCACATGTAAGCCGCACAGCTTGAGATGTTGACCAGGAACTGAGAGATGTGAGCATAGCAGAGCTTGGGATGAGCGTGAAGATATCTTACCTTGGTTTGACCTGAGTCTGTCGTCTTTTGCTTGTAGAATCGTCCTGTCATATCCAGAGTACTTCGAACATTGGACTCAAAGTCACCCCAGACCTTGGACAGACCTCCATCAAGAATTGTCTCAGTAGCACCATAACTAGCAGCACTCAAGACCAAAACATCAACAGAGATGCCCTCTGATTCAAGTGCCTTCCAGAGGTTTTCAGTGGATGCTAGGTCAGATATATCACAAGTGCGGCCTTGTACATCCGTACCACTGCCGAACTGGCGCCCCTCTTCTTGAAGCTTGGTAGCTGCCGATGTGACTACATCTTTGCGGCGTCCGAGGATAATGACACGAGCAGCGTTCGCTTTGACAAAGCCGCGAGCGATTGCATACCCGATGCCGCTGTTTCCTCCGGTGACAATGACGGTTCTGCCTGTCTGCTGGAGGGCAGGGAGAGCAGGGTCAATCGCCTGATAGGGCTTTTTGTGGTATTGATTCAAAGTGGGAAGACTCATGATGAATAGGATGCTTCGACACAGAACTTGAGTAAGGTGATGGCGCAAGATGAGTTGAGTTGTTCGAATGGATCAATGCTAGGTGAATTGAATACAAGCTTGAACCTGCTATTTATATTACAGTGACATTTTTACACTAAGCAGTTGGTGTGGCAAGAAACGATGAATGAGTTAATAATGCAGATTGATTGCAAAGCATATCCGCTTGCCTGCAGAATGCGAGACCTCTTTTGCACTGTTTGTAAAGATGAGCCTCACAACCTACTTACAGATACTGCGTAGATCATTCGGTCGCTGATTCATCGTCTCTGGGTGATTAATTGCTAGATTTTGATTATAAGGTTGAGCCAATCTGGATTCGTCGCTCGTATTCTCAGCCCATTTTTAGATGCGGAGTTACCATTCCCACCCCATGCGGAGTTTAGCTGACAGATTCTCCAGACCAATCCAACAATTGAGCTCGTATTTTTGACGATGCAGTGATACAAATTAGATATAATGTTATCAGCCTTGGCGAAGCAGCTACCGGCAATATGCTTATATGGCATTTTCAGCTTTGGGGGCATTGGTCATATCGTTAGAATCGGTACAGCTAAAACAGGTAATAGGAGCATGTAACTAAAGTCGTTCCATTGGCCTGTTCTTGAAGAACTGTTGTAAACCCCATGAGATATTGCATGATAGTAGAAGCAAGATGAAATGAGCTAGAATTAAACAATATGTACTGTTAATGAAGGAATTAAGGAGCCGACCCGAATCAAACCTAACTTAGCCAATGATCAGCTTGAAACCTGTCCAGAAAGTGGCGATATATCCTCAAGCTCATCGTACACTTTCCTCATCAGTTACCTAAAGCATATCTAACTAGTTACACGAGATTGAATATGCCCAAGGGGTAAAGTCTACAGAATTACATGACCCATCTGCGCCCAGAACTAACCCAGTCTGAAACTGCGCACATTCAACACTGGAAACCTTGATTACTGGAGTCTTTCCATCATTGCAAGGCCTCACAAAACTAACTTTGATGTTGGTAGCTGGGAATTGCTCGACATTGACACATGAAGTCCCATCGGCCCCTCCGTTGACGTTGGCAGTGATGAAAGGTCGCCCATTACAATCTCCACTTAGCCACTGTTCAACTAAGACCTGCTGGGCGAAGACCCCAGCAAGGGACAGTGAGAGGGTACTCGGAAGTATTATCTGTTTCATGAACTTAGCTTGCATCCTCGACGAAATTATGGGCGGCTTGCCTTCATTGCAAGTCTTTTCGTTGGACGTTGAATACGGTTTTAAGGTTGGCAAGTCGAGGCTAGAAGAGAGATTACCGATTGATTATACGTTATATATCGCAATGTCTATCACTTCTAATAGAATTGAAGGCCGCTGATGTGATACATTATTGAAAACTAACTTCCGTTGCAGGACTTGATATCGAATTTTATGCCTGAATGAGGGTGACCGGAGTGTTGCTCTCCGACACATGTTTCCGAGTTAGGAAAACCGCAGCACCAAGCATGCTAGCAACTGGATTCAACCTGAAATGCACCTCGCAGCAAACTTTACACATCACACCACTCGGACACGGAAGTTTGTGAAGATAAAATACGAAATAGAATGAGGGCTGACGTTATTGACTGGAAGCTCATGTGACCGCAGGTCTTCATTCAGGCTGAAAACCCATCCTTGGTCGCTGCAGAACGTAATTCATTAGGAGAAAGCGAAATATGAAAATGAATTAAAAGAGTGACTAAAGTTGGAGAAAGACTAAAAGAACAAAACGGTCTGAAAATCCTAAAAGAATCCAAGGGGCTTGAATCGGTGAGGGAGCTGGGCATCGATAGTTGTATCTGAGTGCATGGTATCATGCTGTCCTCCACTACTCACTTGTCTGCCACTATTATGTCCACGATGGCACCTAATCCTTATTCAAGATCTTGTCCAACCACGCAAAAATCACTCGACCAAACTCCTGAGGAGCACCAGTCTGACAGTGATATCCAGCAGTACCATTAAACATGTGAAGTTCAGCACGATCCCCCAAAGCTTCTGCAACTGGCTTAGACTGTCCAGACTGAAGTGTTTCGAATTCTCCATCGGCAATCCAAACTGGCATCTGGATACGGTCTGTGATGCCGCCTCGCAGATTATAACTCTTGGCCAACTGGAAGAATTCGTAAGGGGATTTGGTTTTGAAGCACCAGAGACCCTGCAGGATGCCCCATTTGGTAGTGGTAGGGATATCTGGATCGTCGTGGATTTTGCTCATGGCCTTGTCGAATGCTTCCTTATCACCTGACTCGAGAAGCTTGCGAAGCTCTGGGGTTAAATGAGCGGCGTATCCAGTGTATGCGTCCCAAATACCACCGTTCAACATCAGGGCAGTTAGTCGAGGTTCGAATGCAGCTGCACGAGCGGCGAGATAGCCCCCGAAAGAGTGTCCATATAGAACCAGCTTCTTGGGATCAACGAAGGAAGACTTTTGAGAGAGCAGATAGTCGACGACGGGAGTAACTACTCGTTCCCAGTCCGGAATGAATCCGACACCTTGTTCTCGGCGAACAGTTGGCTGACCTGGACCTTCAAAAGAGAAGATATTATATCCACGAGCAAGAGCTGGAGCGACAACGGTCGAGTACAGATCTTCCTGGGCAGCATCAAAACCCTGGGTAAGCATGAGAGTAGGGAGTCGCTTCGTCTGGTTATTCTGGAGAGGCTGAGAAAACCAAATCCCAGAGACGTTGAAATCACCAGCAGGAATCTCAACTCTCTCAGCTGGAACAGGCAAAGCAGCAATAGCTTTATCAAAAGCAGCACGCTGCTCATCCCAATAATCGTTGATGCGAGGATCATCCCAATTAGCACGATTGTAAGCATCAGCACGGCGGAAATAGTTCGACACAGAGAACCAAGTTGCCCTGACATTGATAGGATCGTATGCAACCTTGGGGTCAAGAGCTTGGGTCTTGGTGTTGTTTGCAAGATCGAACCATGCTTTAATATAGCTTTCAAAATCGCCTGGGATGATCTTTTTGGCGGCGCTCAGAACGGGATTGACGTCTGCGCCGTCGTTGGCCATTTGACCAAGTCCGGTGAGGATGTCAAAGTTGAAGCTGTCATCTTCGCTGAGGAAAAGAATGGGGTTGTCCTTGGCCCTTACGGCTCCTGCGTTGAGAAGAGCTAGAATCGTGCAGAGAGAAGAGAAATAAGATGTCTTCATGATTAAAACAAATTATAGACTTGTTATCGAGAAATTGATGATTGTGGTGATGAACTTGAGCCTTTCGAGGACGGTCCTTGGCCTTTATATGTGTCTCGCATCAGCTTGTCGCTAGCTTTCACCTTGGTAATTGAACCCATGATTACGATCGCCTGGAGAACCATTTCTGAACTCATGATGAGTAAAGTCTCGATAAAGGAATATGAAGCGATGAAAGGTGACGGAAATAATTTGGACTCCGTCAGCAGTATCCACTTTATGCCGCTCTCGCAAAGTCTAGCCCTATTAAGTAACGATCGTCAGACACAGCCGCCGGGACGACGTATGAGGCTCTCGCGTATTGCTCATGTCAGCATTCCACTAAATACGACAAAATTAAGCATAAGAACCATGTCCTCCCTGTGATCACCATCACCTCCTGCAAACATCGCAAAACTCTACTCTCTTCAGTTCGTTAACTATTCCACCACGTCATGGTCAATCGAGGGGCCTCGCAAGGCTGCGTCACATGCAGACACCGCCGCGTCAAGTGCGATGAAAGAAAGCCTTGGTGCAAGGCCTGTCTTCGTCTTGGCATTGAGTGCACGGGTTATGAGAAGCGTGGGCTGAGGTTTAGGGATGAGACTGTTCGATATGGAGCGAATTCAGCCGCTGTAACGCGCATCAGCAAACGTGCGAAACAGCCATCACTTGAGAGGACGATCATTCGGTTACCATCAGATCACCCGCAAGATCTTGCTGTACCATTCTTTCTGACATATGTTACCGATGTTGGTCGAAGTTTGGAATCAACGCGGGGTTTCTTGGAGTTTGTCCGTCCTGCTCTGGCTTCGGAACGACATGATTCAGCTTTGAACACGGCAGTGACAGCTACGTCAATCAAAATCTGGTCCATGATCGACAAAATTCCATCTTCGAGCCCTCTTCCTTATCAGCTACTGGTGAAGGCTCTGAAGCGGCTTCACCAAGCAACCGAGGAGCCCATAGAGAGAGGTCGCGATGAGACCGTGCTAGCGGCCCTTGTGCTTCAGATGCACGACACCTTGTCAGCTGTGTCAGGACAAACCAGAGCTCATGGTGCCCATCGTGAGGGAGCTTTGACCTTGTTATTACAGCGCGAAAACTGTTTCAAGAACTCCAAGTACTATGCTCACCTTGTTGGCAACCTGCTCCACTCTAGGGTATCTGTTTCTGTGAGGAACAGAATACGATTACCGACGAAGGACCTTGAGTGGATTGAGACTGAGGTTGCTCCGATCTTGCCGAGTAATCCGAGTTCCGCTCTTGACATGATTGGAGTATCTATTGCAGATCTCCAACACACGTTCCACGACATGTCACCTGCAACAGTCCTCTCTTCTCCTGACACTAAGCTACGGCAACATATCTGCAATTTGGATACTCAGCTACGGACCTGGCTGAAACGGATACCAGATAGTTGGTATCCACGACGGATGAAAAGCGGCATCGATTTCGATCCATCAGTTCCTTCATATCGTGGCGCTTGCGACATATACCCAAGCATACAAGTTGCGAATATCTGGAATGCCTGGCGTATCTACTGTCTCATTCTCGAGGATATCAAGGACCAACTTACCAAGTCCTCAGCACTATCTGCGGTTCAGCATTTCGATGACGAGAACAGCATTTCGGACTATGCCATGTTCTGGACTTCCAATGAACGCAGAGTCCAAGAGCTTGTTGATTCTATGTGTCTCAGCATTCCATTCTATCTAGGCAACTGCAACTACCCCACTGATATACTCTCAACGGGAAGCTCCGATATCATATACCCAAGTCATCACGATTTACCTGTCGATGATGAAGGATATATGAGATTCAAAGCAAGCGATCAGTACGTTTCTAAACTCGATCACTCGCGACATGTGACACTTCACGGTCAGGTCCATGCAATAAGCGTTTTATCCTACGTTATCAATATTTCCATGAATAGTCTTCGGAACCGGCCAAGTTTTCTGAGAGAGGAGCAGAAAGAATGGATAGCAAGTCAATTTATTCGATCCATCTACTCGATGAGGCCCATCTTTGGTGGTGTATCGGAAAGGAGAGCCCATCAAGGGACCGTTGACCTTGATCATAGCTTGCAAGCGGTGGATACAGTATCAATAGCTAAAACTTTCGCAATCAAGGTACAAAAAGAGCTATGGACTATAAGCATTTTGTAATGGATGAATAATATCACCCCAAAAGATAATAACATCGTCCCATGAGAACGAAAACTTGGTATTTGGACATACCCATGAGCGTGTTGCCGTAGTTGACAGACTACCATACACGCCAAACCATACTAGGAGGCCCGACCATTGTAGCCGTAGAAAGCCCTATACGAGAGGTCACATTTCATAGCAGAGATCCGATTTCGTCCAGCCGTCGGATCGCTGTTGGGTGTCATGTGTCCATAAGTCGTCTGCCTGTTCATGCGGTTTGTCTTGCCAACGCACGTAGATGTAGTTTGCTACAGTCTATAGTGTTGTCTTGATGGGATGGCGGTGAAGAGGGCACATGACTCCTAAAAACTGTTCAATTGGCTCTTTGGAACTATGTTTGTTCCCTCTTTTCGTTGATGGCTCCGCTACATCATCATGGCATGGTGGTCTTGCTCGTTGGTGGCGGAAGATCAAATGCACCAATGCATCTTTCTTGATCTGTAAATCGAGCACTGAACAATCTCATCGCCCTGATCTAAAGTTGAGGCCTCATGAGATGTATGGAAGATTAAGGCAACCACTTCAGAAACGATACCCGAAAAGCGGGTTTCCCGAGGACTGATCATCGAGTCACTTGCCATCTCACCCATTGCCGACCATCTCCTGAGGAATGTATTCAGTTTTTGTAATATCTATAACCAAGTTCATATGCCTGCTCACTCTGAAGACTGTAGCGATGATATCCTAGCTCTAACAAAAACCTCGTTCCCTCACAATGAAAGTTGCAAAGATTGACGGCGGTACCTCAGGTCTTGTCACCCTGAAATACCTAACGCGCGCACACCTCAATCTTGACTGCTAACCAATCGAAGCTCGTCTCTTTGAGCTGGAGGAAATAATTGGTGGCGCCTTTGCAAATCGGGCCTATGAAGATGCAGAGGCTAGTAAAGGCCAGCCAACCATTTTATTACAACAGCTAACATAAACCCCCAGCTTGTTTCATCGAAGCATCTTACAACATTTTCAGACTTCCGAAGCAGTTTGCAAAACGATTTCCTCTGTGCTATAGAGTATGTCCGATATCTGCATGACGACTGCTCGCACTTCAATCTGTGGCCGAGTATCACACTTGGAGCAGAGATTCGCGATGTGAACGGCGATGGTACTAAAGGGTACGTTGTTGAGTATACTAAAAGCGGAGAGAAACTTCGATGGGAATGCGACGCAGTTGCAGTTTGCTTGGGTCTTCACAGAGAACCCAATATGCCCGCTATTACTGGGCTTGAGTACGGCCCGCATGGGATGCATTCATCAGACCATTCGTCCTGATGTAGTAATTCTGTGCACTGGCTACAAGCAGACACTCCCATTTCGAAACAAAGACGATAAAAAGCCCCCATATTCACATGTGAGAGGTATCTGGAAACAAGACGAACCGAAATGGGGTTCATTGTCTTTGTCAGACCATCACTAGGCGCTATACCCCCTTTGGCAGAGATGCAAGCCCAATCATGTGTATTAAACCTCCTTACGCCACACAAACTCAAACACCTAAGCCCGAGGATGAGGCTCATTACAGGCTACACTGCAGGCCCGATGCTAGGGTAACATATGGCGTTGATCACGAAAGTTATGCATATCAGCTGACCTTGGATATGAACTCTGCACCTGGCATCACTGACATATTGAATTTGATGCGTAGGAGTGGAATTCGAGATGCCTATCGTCTTTTGGTTCTTTGGGCTTTTGGTGCGCACTTTAATGCCAAGTTTTGACTCGTTGGGCCATGGGCTTGGGAACATGCTCAAGACCTTCTTGTGTCTGGTGAGTTTTGGCAGACCATGACACGGAGGCCAATAATATTCGGTAAGCTACCACCTCCTGATTTTCATACGTCACTAATTATCAAGGCCATTTCCTTTTTTCGATTTTGCCGATGGCTATTTTCGATCCCCTCAGCCTCGTGTTCTGGATTTTTCATTCCATATATGCTTGTTTAGTTGATATGATATGATGTTTTGATCAAACACGGTCCTCTCACTCAAAACTCAACAAGGTCACCTCATTTAATTCACTCCTGCAAATGATCAGTCAATTGAAAATATTTCAGCCGTTATTCCCGTTAACGTGCAATTCGTCTGACACTCCGTGCCGAGATCCGATTTGACAACCCAATACGGAGTCTAAGATAAGTAAGCCATTCTTAGCTCATAACCATCAAGGTTCACGAGTATTTAAATCACGACAGGCCTATCTACAAATTGCTCTATTCCTCCGAGAAACACGGCAAAACGGCAAGTGGCCGGCAATATCGGCCGGCTACGAGAGCCCTTTTGTTTGAGAGGTTGCGCATTTGAAAAGTTTAATTGTGAGACAGGATAAGCCATATAAACCTCGATTCCTCTGGGCAGAATGCAGCATTTCGCATATCGGTTATTTATTGATTAAGCTTCCTTGAATCGATTATCTTTACTTTCTTATACCTTGTTGAGTCGCAATGTCAGGACCTACGAACTTTGACCCTGAGAGGGTTAACCTCACTGAGTTCCAGTCTATCACTGATCAAGGTCTCATCACCTGCTTTCTGACAACCGCTGGAAATCAATACGATGGCCCACTTGGTATCAGAATCGGGTCGATATTCGTCATTCTCGTCGTCTCCACCGCAGTCACTTTCTTCCCCGTCGTCGCAACACGAATCCCACGTCTGAGAATCCCGCTCTACGTCTACCTCTTTGCACGATACTTCGGCTCCGGTGTCATCATCGCAACTGCTTTTGTTCACCTACTCGATCCTGCCTATTCAGAGATCGGACCAGCGTCTTGTGTTGGCATGACTGGCGGTTGGTCTACATACTCTTGGCCACCTGCTATTGCCCTCTCAGCAGCGATGTTCACGTTTCTATTCGACTTTCTTGCCGATTATTATGTTCAATCTCGCTATGGGCTTCAGCATAATGATTCTGGGGTTGAGGATACTATTACTACTTCCGGGGCAGATGGCCATCAGCATCATTCTGACGACGGTTCGAACTCGAATAGGCTGGTGATCAATGGCCAGCACGATGCAGAGGCGGCTACGTCAGAGAAGCATCGTGGTGGCTATGCAGACTTCAAGGAGCTTCAACACCTTGATGGCGATTCTGAAGAAACCAAGCTTGCATTCAAGACACAAATCGCGGCCTTCCTCATTCTCGAATTCGGTGTTCTGTTTCACAGCGTCTTCATCGGTCTGAACCTGGGTGTCGCAGATACATCCGACTTCGACACCTTGTTCCCAGTCCTTGTCTTCCACCAGTCCTTCGAAGGCCTCGGTATTGGAGCCAGACTTAGTGCCATTCCCTTCCCAAACCGACTTCGCAGTATGCCATGGCTTCTCTGTCTCGCTTACGGTTTAACAACACCTATCGCCATTGCCATTGGTCTCGGTATTCGAAAGACGTATGACAACTCATCGTACACTGCAAACCTGGTCAATGGTGTTTTTGACTCTATTTCTGCTGGAATTCTTATTTATACTGGTTTTGTGGAGATGATTGCTAGAGATTTCCTCTTCAATCGTGAGAGGACTAATGACAAGGTTCGCCTAGGATTTATGATCATCTGCCTTTTCCTAGGTGCTGGAATCATGGCTCTGGTTGGCAAGTGGGCTTAGTGTTCCGCCAATATTGGTTTTATTCAAAGGGAATGAAAATCTAGAATGGATGTCTCATGTATTTTAGAATCTCTGTTTAATCCACCTCGATAAGTACTTTCAAAGCGTTATGCTTCGATGCTTCGCCAAATGTCTTGTAAGCATTTTCCACATCGCTCAGCTTGAAATCTAAGTTGGAACTCGTCAGTATTGATATATAGGACTTCAGCCGGAGAACTTACGATGAGTAATTAGTTGCGAGGGCTGCAGTTTGCCAGATTGCACTAGCTTGAGCAACATGGGGGTAGTAACAGTATCCACCAGCTGCGTAGTGATCGCTGATAGACGTGCATTAGTGTCATGTCAAACGGTAGATCAGAGAGCCAAGCCACTTACAGATGTTCTTGATCCATAGGTCCTGAAGATGAAGATCCACTTTGGTGCCGTGAACGCCAACGTTTGCCAACACGCCTCCAACTGCGATGAGCTTTTGACAAAGCTCAAAAGTAGCAGGAATACCAACAGCCTCAATGACGGTATCGCAACCTTTCCCATCTGTCAGTTTCATCACCTGAGACACAGCATCTTCGCCGCTGACGACTGAATCAGTGGCGCCGAGTTTCTTGGCAACGTCCAGTCTTGCATTGTCGGTATCAATGGCTATGATCTTGGAAGGCGAGTATAACTGGGCAGTGATAATAGCAGCCAAGCCGACCGGTCCAGCGCCAACAACAACGACAGTCCCTCCAGGTTGGACTTTGCCACTGAGAACACCAACTTCAAGACCTGTTGGGAAGATGTCGCTGACCATCACCAAAGCCGCCTCATCTGCCCCATCGGGAATAGGGTGGAGACTCGAGTCGGCATGGGGAATGCGGACATATTCAGCTTGAGTTCCATCGATTGTGTTACCGAGAATCCAGCCACCAGAGGTACAATGGCTATACATCCCCCTCCGGCAGTATTCACAGGTCGCGCAGCTTGAGATGCAAGAGATGAGGACTCTATCGCCCTCTTTGAATCGTGCGACAGATGGGCCTGCGGAATGGACGATCCCAACGCCTTCGTGGCCTAGAATTCTTCCTGGCTCACAGGTAGCGACATCGCCTTTTCGGATGTGCAGATCGGTTCCGCAGATGGTGGTCTTGGTGACTTTGATGATCGCATCTGTTGGTGAAGAGATCTTGGGGACAGGACGATCCTGGAGGGTAACAGAGTTATTACCGCCGTAGACGAGGGCCTTCATTTTTAATATTTGAGTACAGAGCTGGAGCGATGGGGTTTCTAGTTGTCAATTGACAGTTTTTAGAAGAAACATGAGATCTCCCTGGCATTATTATATCACTTCTGTCGGCAGTGGTCTGACCTGGCAGGTGATGTCAGCATCACATCAGGCAATTGATCAGGCCGCTGTGAACGTGCGGGGTAGCGGCCGCAAAAGTCCGGGGTAACGGGCGCGGAACCGCACAACGCATGAACATCTTCAGTTTCACCAATAACGATCAATCGCTAGAGATTCAATGCCTCGTGGAAGTAACCGTAGCAATGAATTTCAGCCCCAGGGGTAAGTGTCTTGTGAGCTAGCAGGCATTAACCAATCGGATGACTTCAAAGCGGAAAGTCCCAGTAGGTGAATCACCTATTTTATCGAATCATAGCTTCATGATTCTCATGAGACATACTTAGGAGCAGATATTGCATACCAGATGCAAGCCGCGTTTCAGGGATTGTATACGAATATGTCGGCAGATGAAAATACCGCCCACATGAACAGGGTCTATCCGTATGTATCTTCCTCAAAATTGTCTCGAGAATACCGGGTTTCAGCTGATCTATTTTTCTCCAATTCCGAAACTCCTCCTCAAACTAATCTGGTTATTCCCAAGCGACAAAATGACCTTCTCTGCGTTTTATTCCAGTGTATATTGTCCTTATAGTAATGGTCATACTACTCTTTTCGTCCATAACTATAATTATCACCAAACCAGTTGACTCTGACAGATATTTCCACTGGTAAAGCAGTTATAGCAAAACGGCATCCTAAGTAGTTTTAAGCTATAAATATAGCAAAATCAAATAATTTAATATATTAATACTATAAGGAAAATAAATAATACAATTTAAATAATATATTATTTAAAAAGTTGAAAGGTTTTAGTATTATAATTAATAATCTTTATTTTTATAAAAAATAAATACTCTAAATAATATATATATTTTTAAACTTTAAATTATTTTACTTTTATAATATAGAAGTATTTAATTTATTTTAATGAAAATATAATTAACTTGTCAGTAATTTAATCAAATTAACTATTAATATTTCTCCATATCACAAAGGCGCCATAACCGTAGGCTCTTCCTAACACAACAGTCCAGCTATCTATAAACAGTAAGGTTACAGTTGTGCATCGCGCCGAAGATGATTAGACATTCTTTTGTCTAAATCCAACCTTTTCTTTATCAACCGCCGTTACAGTGCCCAACGTACATGCCATCAACCGTTCTAATCTGCACATTGCCGCCCAATCGTAGTCACATCATATGTGTAGCCAATAGCGTTCCGTTATTCCCACACCACCTCTGCTGCACAGTATCAGCATATATACCAATCGAATTGTATTTTGCGTTTTCAAGCTGAGGCGCCCAATGCAAGGCATATTTTTGTCCGAAAGGCTTACCATAAGGCAGTCTACGAGGCAGTTTGTTCCGGCTACAACATCAATTAGCTGTCTCTGTATGCCTCAGCCGAGAGTAACATAAAAGTAGTTATGTGCTGCTACATGCGGTCCTTCTGAGCTACCTCCAGACAACCCTACCCCCCCAATACAATCACCCCAGTTTGTTTCTCTCGAGCCACATCATGGAGCCTCTGGGTGCCGTAGCTGCAGTTTTGCAGTTAACCGGAGTCGTGATGCAAGGTTTGAAAACAGTCAACGATGTATATCAGGGATTTAAAAACCAAGATCAGACATTGAAAGAATTGTACGAGGAAATTCAACAAATGCGATTACATCTCATATCGTTCGAGAACATCGTTCTAAAAGCATCGAACTCGGGAGTACCATTACCTGATGGAATGAGCCTTGATGATGTCAGAGCTACTCTAAGCAATGCAAAAAAAACGTTACAGATCCTTCGGTATATCTTTGACTACATCAAGAATACAGCTGAGCGTGGTGGCGGCAGAATAAAGGCTCGGCTACGCGTGGGCTTGGCTTGGGAGAAGAGTGCTCCTACTATAGAACACCTCCGGAAACGGATGTCGACATTTGCAACAATGATGCAAACCCCGACGATCCTTTTGGGAATGTGAGCTTTTTCGATCAATTTCTGTGACTAGTTTCAGCTATGTCACTTGAGCCTTGAAATGAAAGGAGCTGATCAAAGTAGAGAACTCAATGAGTACAGGATGAATTCGTACAAGGATCAGGGCGAGGTCCTCACAGACCACGTCCTGAACCTCGAAGACAGGATCGATGAACTGCGTCGCGATGCTGAGGATATACAGATACGACCAAACGATTTCAACCTACCATGGGTGGATGGACAGCAAGCGATGACAACAATGCAAGACAGCAAAGAGCTGGCTTGTTTAGCTGGTAAAGTGCTCTCGAGTGCAACGACTGTTGGAAAGTCTCTCGATAGCGAACCCGAATTAAACAGTCGGAAACAAAATCGAGACACCCGCTACCAAGATCATGATGGGCACCAAGGATCTCCTAATTCAAATTCTCATTCATCAAGTGTATACAACTCAGTGTTGAAAGCGACTGCTACCATGTCTCTCATTGGGGTGCCATTGTCTTCGAGGCAGAAAGACAATATTTTCAATTGGCGGGACAATGTTATCGCAGAAGAAAGCGATGCAGGAAACCCCTCTGTCTTGAACTCTGGAAGCACGAAAGGTCACAGGCAGATCCTGACTGCCCAACCGTCAGGTCCCTGTAATGAACCAAATACGGTGTCAGAAGCAGCCGCACATCTCATTACTTTGGACCTTGAGGACCTTTGCTCCAGAGTCGCAGTGGTCTTCATGAAAAGAATGGGTAACAACAAAGCCCTTCAGTGGATACGGGACATGAGGCAGCAGCTTCTGCAAAGTGGCCACCTGGATATAGCAAAGTCTTCCGCGAATAAAGATGCTCGGCTTGTTCTCCAGGCCATATTTCGCACAAATCCGGAATCTACTAACAAGCCAAATTCAAATCCATTTGTTTCGTCTCCATCGCTCATGGACGTCCGTTTCAACGAAGGAAAAAAGCTCTATGAGCGCGGGAACCTTATCACAGCTGCTCCGCTTTTGATTCTCTTCGCCCGTGATCAGAGAAGTAGAAATGAAATATCTGGGGCCTACAAGGGCATATCACATGCCTGTCGACCCGAGACGGATCGAAGCCTTCTTTGTGGAAAGCTCCTGTGTCAGATGGATCCTTTCTCCTACTACGGTCCTAGGAGTCTTGTTTGCTCTCGATGCAAAGGAAAGTCAGCATGGCCATACTTGCCCATGCTATTTGCTCACCTGGCTCTACACAAATATTCTCGTGGAGCAATTCGATTGCCAAGAGGCTTCCAACATCATGCAGAGCTTGCTATTTCGGAATGCTATTCGGTGTTAGGTCACCTGGCAGAGGATAAGCTAGGCACGTTGGCTGTCGCCTCGGCAGTCATGCAATTTATGCGAGAAAGGAACGCAACATTTTGTATCAACAACGCGCCACTAGGACTTGACATGACTTGGGCAGGATCCCTTCCTTACTTCATGTCACAGCAGGAATTAATGCTTGATCTAGCCAAGACATGCCCCAAAAGGTCAGCGGATGTAGGAGAGAAGTTACTAAAGCAACATTATCGCAGGATCGACTTCTTCCACGAACTCGATGATAGGACAGATCCACCGGCACTCTACGAACGTATCCATGAGATGCTTATCAAAAACGGAGGCAAGCTTTGGCGACGACAGGAAGACCTACCACGCAACAACACACAAACCCGGTTTCCTGTACTTGAGCTACTCGTGACCTCAACCCCTCGTCTGCAATGGGGAGTTTTTGGTGCAGCCGATGAAATAGAATATCTTATGGAAAGGATTCTTAGCGAAGACTCATCGTTTGGCTGGGATTTAGATGAGCTCTCATGCCTAATCCGAATGGCAATTCTTGCTGGTAATCCTATGGCGGTTTCGATTCTGATATGGAGCCAAAGAGAGAGCGTCAAGCCAATAGACTGGCCGAGGCTGTTTGAGCGCTGTATAACTAATATCGAAGAATACTGGCCCGATATTCACCTTTTGAGACTCGATACTGCTTGTTGGAGAGCATTGAGTACCATGATTGAGTGTTTACCTATCAGCTCAGTGCCTAAGGCCGCTATCTTGGTGTTACATCCAAGCACACATCCTTTGATTATATTTCATTTGTCTCTTCGGTTAGAATCTCATATCAAACAACAGAGGATCATGATACTGCACATGTTGCGTTGTTATCTTAGGGCATTGTCTCGGCATCAAACCAAGGGCTACAGAAATGCTTTCGCCCGTACACGAAAGACTTTAGCTATTGTCCTCAATAGAGAGGGAAGAAGGAGGAAGAAAACAGTGGTAAAAAGAAGGCCCAAGTGTTAAGTCAAGGATTGGCAGCTTTCTATACGAAAGAATGAGATCTATTCATCTTAGTTTCTCCCCGCATGGATCAACTACTGTCAGCCGAGATTCCCCCGGCGCAGGAACATTGAAACCTGATCAACATATGCCCCAAGTAACAAGCATAGAATATAGTTATGACGCTTCTGTAGGAAGAAATATTGTATTTACCATTGCCATACGACAGATGAATTGGACTCCCCGGGACAATTGGAAGCCGAATCGGTTATCCATAGGGTGGTCAATTCGGTTTGGGGTCCAAGTCTTTGTAGCACTACATATAGCATTGCTGAATTCGAATTTGCAACAATCGAGGCGAGATAAACATCTAAAAAAAATACGTATAATCACTATATCAGCCTAAAGGTCGTAGGTTCGCCATCAAATATTTCATCAACCCACTCTCTTGCCCCATCCCTACTGGCATCCTCCCATATTCCACCTGAGGTGTCAGACGCACTGCTAGCCGGACTAGATACCCAACCACCACTACCCCATGAGCGACGCCACTTTGAGATGCTATGCCCGTGGACATACCCGACTCTTCGAAATTGCTGACCAGTTGGATCGGTTCGGTCGACACTGAGTAATAGGCCAAATGGTCCTCCATCATCTGCCTCAAATACCAAGAAATACAGGGATATTTTGTTAAACTTCGGTAGATCCCCCGCGCAATCCCATTCCACTCTTAGCTCGTCATCCGGACCCAAGGACACATTGTCACTGTAAGGATCGTCGAGTTCCACTTTGACGAGATGGCCCCGGATAACAAGGACCGGAGCTTGCTCCTCGCTGGTTATAATGTCCAAGATCTGCAAATTCGAGTCAATAGGTGTGACCCTGTCTGTGTAATAAATTGGCCCAGTGACAGATCCCCACGACCATGTTGGAGCACCCCCATCCTTGATTCTTCGATTATTACCATCAGCTGCATTTCTATACCACAAAAGGTCGGCCTTTATGGTTTTTCGCCAAAGTCCAGAAATGTATTCGTCATTACTTCTGAGCCTTTGGGTAGCGTTAGCCAGGCCTTGGATGGCAGGCAGTCGATCAGTCGCAAAGGTGAGGTCTAGCTCCGTATATGCCGGGACGATTTCAGATCTCCAATTCGCCTCAGCCAAGGAAGCATCGGGATCTTGAGGATGAAGGAAATGCTTCATGACGCTTGTGGTGCGAAGGGTCCTCAGAGACGTCGCTGAGCATTCGCACTCGCAGACAGATCTGCATTCCCAAGCCATCTCGTTCTGCGAAAAGTGGAGGGTCCGCGGTGACAGTAACCGTTCCTGAAACACCCAACCTCGCGTTGATAGCTTGCTTTGACCTGAACCACTTCTTCTACTATTCCATGTATGATACGGGAGTTGCTGGGCTAGGAACCCACGCTCTCGGATATGTACGACCCCTGAGCCGGACTGGTCATTATTGCATGGCACAACGAACCTTTGTGGAGCCTTTCGTGACGGTGGCGACAAAAAGCCAGAAATGCTGTCCGGCGCAGCATCGGCAAATATGGTCACATAGGCGTTGGCATATACTTGAGCCATTCGCGAGGCCTCACGTTCCCAGTCCGCTGGAGAATCCTGGATAATACATAAGGAGTCTATCCATATGTACGGTATCTCCAGCGCTCGAGCCACTCTTAGAGCATCTTCAAAAGTTTGTGGAAGATCGGTAGGGAGCGAAATAGTGTATGCTTCTAGATTAGATAAAGTGGTCATTGTCGGCGTGCTTCCTCCCCAGCAGTGGCTCAGAGCTGCATAGTGTGCTTGCTGGTTTGGCTCAGTAACCGCAAGCCTGGGCGATGCTGTGTCATTTCCAACCGATATAACCCGTGTTGGTAGCGTTGAAATGGTGGTCTTGGTACAGTTCGCATGTTTTCCTTGGGCGTGGCCACATGCGTTGAGCCACTCGCGCGCCAATGACACACAGCTTGGGGATAACCCGTATTCTGGTATATGGTAACCCTGGCCGATCAAGTCCCAGGGCAAAGACACGTCATCTGCATTCTGTCAGATATCGTGATTTTCAGGCAGGGACTTACATAACCTACCATCAGTTGTGTATAGCTGAAAAGTCTTTTCACTGATCGCATGTGCAACGGGATCAGGATAAAGGTGGACAACCATAGGCCCCGGGTGTTTTGGCGGTTTGCTTTCGACGAGTATTGATTCATATAGCACCTCTGGCATAGCTGTTTCTTCTTTCACAGTTGTGCTAATCGCCTCCCATAAGAGAGCACAAGTGTAACATGGAGTAGCATTGGCTGACTCCTTGAGGTCGCTCATAGGTATAGTCAAGCCTCTAATTGTTGTGTCATATTCCAGGACTAGTGAATGACACACTGGACATGGAGGTCCTGTTGGCTGGCATGGCGTGGTTTCCAACGGCTTTGTTAACGCGGAAGACATTATGCGGCTTTGGAGTGGCTGGTATATCGGCTGTCATGAGGGTACGTTGGAGGCGCACGGGGGAGTATCATATACACCAGACTTTGCGCCTCTTGTTCAAGCGATCTTAGCCATATGAGTAATCTGTCTATAGTCCTGGAACATCACTCAAAGTGGTCAGCATAGTTTGAGGGGCGGGGTAATCAGCCAACCCATCGTTTAGGAAGGCGGTCGAGAATGGCAGCAGGATACAAGACTTGTTAAATTCCATCGCAACACTGGGGCAATAGCGCTCACAAAATAATAGACGGGAGAGGAGCTCTACTATAGGTAGTCCAGATGGGAACACAAATATGACATGACGCCATTTCCCAAGGTGAATTATACTCAATTCCTGGACACATTGTGAGCTACATAGCTGAGCGTAAACTCTACAATGAACATGGATGGGATCTGGGGCTAGAACGTGGTACAACGTCAGTGACGATTAATAATAGATGTGATGAGAGGCTATGGAAGGGCGGTGTATTTTATTAGCGGTTGTTTCTAAAAGGGCTAAGGAGGAGAGCCTAGATTACTTTAAAATTATATCTAATATAATATGCCGGTTTCTAGTTAATAGTGCTAATAATTAAGATATTATGCTAATATAATTTATTATTTAGCTTTATAATTATAATAAGGCAGCTAGTGGTTAGCAGGTAATGCCAGGTTTAGTTAGTTGGGATAATAAGGATATTATTTATAAAGGCATCTTTATTAATATAGTCGGGGTCTAGTCTATACTGCAGGTGTGACGGTTGTGGTTTCCAAGGGATAAACTAGTCCATTCCAGGTTTATGTTGGCAGATAACGTAGGGCGTGATGCTGAGCGATTTGAAGTGTTACGTCGCTTTATGATTAAGTAATACGTGTTAGGCTTATTGATGTAAAGAAGTCTTATTGATAGCTAGTGAGCTAAGTTCTATGAAAGTGCTAATAAATGCGTTTTATATATTAAAGTGATTATATAAGGAATAATAAGTCCTAGGGATGGGCCGTTCCTGGAGCGCTGCGTTCTAACATTCGTCGTTCCAACATAATAGAACGCCTATCTACCGGTTATTATTCCGATATGACGCCCTTTATGCTAATAAAGTCTGATTCGCAGGCACGGATCTTGTTTGGCGAAGAGACCAATGACAACTGGCATGCAAGCGGAAGAAGCTCTCCAGCATGCAGTACATCCATACGCCGCACATGGCTTGTAGTAGGGTGATAAAATTGCAATCATATCATGATATTAACTATTATTATACCAGAACTTACTGAAGTAGGTTAGTTGTGACAGCCATGGCCTCAGCCTCACGGTTGTATTACCTTTTAAGGAAAGCTAAATGAGCTTCGCCTCATTTCTACAAAGTTCAACAACGTAATCGTGTGGTAAAGTAAACAAGGGTAGTGAGCACAGCCACTTTTATAGGTTACTTAAGGCTCGTTAACACTGATTCTCAAATGATCCACTACATCAAATACAACGCCCACTCTCCAAACTGCCATCATTCCACCTCACAATGAACGAACTCGCAAACAAATTGCTTTACTATACATCCTCTTCAACGAGCAGCACTCAACCTAGCCCAACACATCATTTCATACTCCGCCAGAGCTCGCAAGACTCAGACACAACCAATGTCTCCCCTATCGACCAACCCCAAGACGGCCTTGCAGCATACACGATTCAGACAAGCAAGAAAACAATCATCCTATACCGAGGCGAACCGAATCCGCAACAAGTTGTCGGAGAATGCAAAGCCGCTTTTATGGGCTTATCTATGAACTTGTCCCTACGCGGCTCGCAGTTCTTCATCCGAAATAGCACCACCGGTACCAAGTTCATCGTTGAACATCCAAGTTATGGCCGTCTGGTATGGAAGGGTGACTCTTTGTTAGGGTCTGGGTTGTCCTTATACAAGGCGTCTGGTGAAAAAGTTGCTACAATCAAGTCCGGTGGCATTTTGAACTATCGTGAGAAGCAACTCCTTCTGTTTGTACCTTGCGATGTATACTATGTAGAAATGGTATTATTAACAGCTATTGCGGCGATGAAGCTAGACAAGCGGGCAGATGATATCGCTTTCAAACTTTTAAGCGATTCATAGATAGAAGAGAACCAGATATCTATATATAGTTGGATTTCTATACTAATAAGCATATAGAATCGTCCCATTCACTAATCACTGTGCCTTGGTCCAGGGTTTGTGGCAGTAATAGTACTCAAGACCTGTTCAAAATGCTCTGCAGCTGCGTCGCCTTTTACCTAATGCCTGGGTGCGTATTAGGAACAGATCTAATCTGCCTGCCTGCATTCTAATTTGACATGGAAGATGCCATACTATCCTGATTCTCCAGAACAGTGTTGGGGTAGTGGGCTCTGTCGGCGGTGGTACTGTGAGGCGCCATTTGCCTCGGGGTGTCATCAATGCCAGTCGAGAATTGTGAGGCATTGTTTTCTTCCTCACGGGTGTCGTATCTGTAGTCGTCATAGGCCCTGTCAAGGGCGTACTGCTCTACGTCACCCGAGTCCCGCTTCGCGATGCTTGGAGCCTTGCTGATCGCGTCGATGCCCATGTCCTTCAGACTTTCATCATTTTCATTGGTGCCACGAGATACATCTGTGGCACGATCATTGGCCAGAGTAGAAAGCTCGTTGGCGGTTTGCTTTCCGTTGTGAGCCAAGTTCTTAACGCGCTGCTGCACACCTCCACCGGTCTCACGCGCTTTAGAAGTTAGCTCCGTTGCCTTGGCTTTGCTATCTCCAGCAAGTGTGTTTCCTTTCTCACTGGCTGCGCTGGCCAGCTCGTTACCACGCGCCGTTGCATCCTGGACTATAGAATGTCCCTGGGGCGAGTTAATGAGGGGAGCGATGTAGAGCGAGCTCAAGCCCAGCACGGCTAGCGAAAACGGAGATGCAACCTTCATTAGCCAGAACACAGCGGTGAAACCAAGGGAAGCCTGCCTAAATGTTAGTTTGGGGGTTTTGTCTACACCGGTGAGCAGTATTTTGCGTTATAACATACGGCAAAGGTCTTGCCCAGATCTTGTCCAAAGATAACCTTCTGTACTTGGACGACAGCATACTGGATAAAGTCATGAATGTCTCTCAGTGTGGCATTGAGGATCGGCTCTGGGACCGTTTTGTACTCCTTGGGTCGAAGGCGAGAGAGAAAGGTGTTGGGGCCGAATGTCCGGCTGACGAATTCAGAGAGATTACTGATGGGACAGAGTCAATGCGTGTTCATCTTCAGAGTCATATGCAGTCAAAATATTACGTACTTCCACAAACAACGGCTCCAACCTTTACCGTTAATTGGGTAAGAGGTAGGTAGTGCGTTCCAATCAGCATGCTCAGAGCAACGAGGTATGACCCGAGGGTCCGAACTGGATCCTCCCACTACAGACAAATATAAGCAATCATGTTCGTAGTTAGTGAGTGCATACCAAAAACATACATTGATGTACTTGTAGAGGCTATCTTGGTGAGCTATTGGAACGAATTTATTAGAGCGATACTCATCTGCCTTCTTGATGTTATTTTTCATCGTTGTCTTACCTATGAGCTCCTTTAACGGCCCTCTCTCTCCTTCTAGGTTCCGATCGTTTGAGGAAATATTTTCTTCGAGGGTTTGCTGAATTGTGGAAGCCACTAGAAATAGTCAGTATGGGCAATCAGCTTAACAGATGGTACTTTTTATTGATCTGTCAGGCCTTACACTTGGAAAGGTCTTGCTCGGATTGCTGAGCACTGTTGGCCTGGATAGGCATGATCACCACGGCTGGTGCACTGATGATGATATTATTACGGACGAATAACGGTCTGAAAGATTTGGCTAGAGTTGGTTTCTTGGGTTGACCAGTAAACCCATACAATGGTTTGAACTGGCATATATCATTTGGTCTTGAATAAGAAGAGTTATATTCACATGCTTTGGAATATCGACTAAATGAAATGCGTCATGTTCACGTCTGCGGAGGATATCATGATGGCATGGCTTGTGACATCAACCAGCCGTCATAACGTCTTCGCCATTCTTGAGCAAACACTCCGTGAAGCTTGTTCAAGCCCGATATACGCTATTTTTAACTTAATAAAACAGGATTGGATTGCCATGTCGACTTCTGTGGCTTGAGCCTCTTACATAGTTTGTGCCTGCTTCTGGAGTCTACGGAGCTGATCCTCCGTCCTCCTTGTGATGTACTTTGAGTTCCCCAACTCAAAGCTCAATGAGACCGGATAGGGTATTAGTTATATATATCCTCTCACTGCAGCCGGCAGTACTAATACTTACATAAGATAGCCGTAATGTATAATCAAGGTTAAGCTTAAAAAATTACTTACTATATTAGTAAGATAGTATATTGCTTAACCGGTGGGGTTAATGATATGGATTTAATGGCTAACATACACAATAAGCAAGTAGCACAAACAAGCGAGCAGCACGCCCCACTTTTCACCTTCAAGGTAGGTTATTATAAGCTTATAAAAGCTTATTTTAAGCCTAAATTAATTAAGATTTAATATTATCTACATAAGTCTTTAAATAAGCTATATTCATATTACTAGACTTTTAGAGAATTCTCTATATATTATAATCCCAGCGGTTATATCACATGCACCCTATAATTTTCTTTATTTAACCTACTAACCAGGGAAGGACTAATATTTACAGGACTAACAGCATTCTAGGACCATATTATTCTAAGACTAATAGCAACCTTATATTATATTATTCTAGTAAAACTACCTTTAATATATAAAATATATTTATTAGCACTTTTATAAGTTCTAGCTTACTAGCTATTAATAAAACTTCTTTATATTAATTAAGCCTAATATATATTATGTTACGATCCTAGCGGTTACGTCACGTGTACCCCACATTTTTCACCAATCACGCATGATCATTACAGACTAAGAGATTCCATTAGTGACCGCCAAGATCCGGTCACGACAGTCACTTTGAAAACACCAGTGATTCTCGGAATCACATAGTGACCGCGCAGGTCACTCCGTGACCACCTCAAGTATATAGACCACAT
>NW_022158746.1:65013-66060 GCF_000260195.1 Fusarium odoratissimum NRRL 54006
ACGCAATGGCTGCCCACGTCAACCCTGCACAGCAACACGCTGCACCTCATGCTGCTCCAGCACCTGTCAACAACGATCGGGATATGGACAATAATTCTGAGAGTAGCACCGACTCTGATGTTGCCCAGCTCCGTCAGCAGATAACTAACATAACAACCGAAATGGACAACCTCAGACAAGCCTTAGCTGAAGCCGCCGCGCTCCAGGCACAGCAGGCCGCCAACCACCAAAACGCGATTCAGGAAATGCGTCAACTCGCCGCCACTGCAGCAAACGGAAAAGAATCAGGGGAAATTCTTAAACCCAACGCACCTGAACCATTCGATGGAAACCCCGCCAGACTGGCTACCTTCCTCACTCAATGCCGAGCCTACATGAGTTACTTTCCGAACCAGTTCGCCAACGACAGTAACAGGGTTATGTACGCATCAGGACGTCTCAAAGGCAATGCCGCCCAATGGTTTCAACCCATGTTGGAAGCAATCACCACCACGCCAGAAGACGAACTGCCACCTAGAACTTTTCAAATTTATAACAACTACACTGAATTTGAGAAAGCTATACGACAAGCATTCGGGTCAGTCAACGAAAAAAGCCAAGCGGAAAGAAAGATCAAAGTACTCCGACAAACCAAATCCGCATCGGAGTATGGAACTGAATTTCTCCAACTAGCCACTAAGCTAGGATGGGACCAGGAACCCCTTATGTCGCTCTTTTTCAACGGACTCAAAGAAACAGTTCAAGCAGAACTCTACAAGGAAGCTAGACCAAGGACACTGGTCGACTATATCGGCAAAGCCGTCGAGGTTGACGACATGTAATTCCAATGGAGAATCCGCTACAACCGAAACAACCAAGGACGCCAGGGAAGCAAGCCACGCTACGACGCCAACCAGGGAAAGAAACGAAATAACGACACTTCTTACGGCACCGACTCTGGACCAATGACCATCGGAATGACCAAGAAAGACAAATCCAAAATCACTTGCTGGAACTGCGGCAAGAAAGGACATTACGATTCAGAATGTAAGAACCCCGTCAAGACTA
>NW_022158794.1:0-62565 GCF_000260195.1 Fusarium odoratissimum NRRL 54006
TATTAACGTGCATGATAAGCGAGTGCTCCAGACAAGCGAGTGCTCCACCAATCTACACCTCAAGACTTAAAAAGAGTAATATAAACACCATAATCTATCTGATTAATTAAAATTAATTACTATATTATTCCCTATTGACCTCAATTGCCTCTTGACAGGTCCTTGCATTATGCCCGGTCTTTCCGCAAATACTACACTGCCGAACCTTCGGTCCTTGTGACCTCTCGCGACCACCACTTCTTGACGATTCAGCTATAACCTGCATATCAACATCCCTCTGATCAATTGCTTGTAATGCTTCCCCTATAGTTAAAGTCCCTTCTTTCTGTACCCTAGTCCTTTTTCCCCTCCGGCATCGCCCTACTGTCTTATTTTGTTGTTCAAGTTGTCGAACCCTATCATTTAGTAAGACCATCTTATCCATAAGAACAGTTGTTGCCTTCTCAAAGTGCTTTACGGCTTCAATTATTGACTCAGGGGAGCTGCTCTTATGATTTCTAATCCTTCCTTGTAGATACTTGGAATGCGATTGGGCCTCTAGTGATGTCTTTGGGGTCCTTGCAGTCCAAGGGGTCGATGGTATCGTGACCTCTACGGGAGGCGTCGGAGTCCGTAGCTGCACATCAAGCTTTGAGATGACATTTTCTGGGCCAAAGGGAGCAAGCCCAGCTCCTCTAAACCCTCCCTTGATATTGCTTTCTGTAATAGCAGCTTGGTGGGCGGCATAAAAGGCAGGAAAGAACTCGGTCTTTGAGATATGAGTTATAGAGCATCTGATCAGATGCTCTATTTGTCGGCTATATGCCTTTTTCAGCGGCCCAAAGCACCCTACGTCAAGAGGCTGAAGTAGATGAGAGGCATGAGCAGGCATACAGAGCGTGATAATCTTATTCTTCTTGCAATATTCCTCGAATTCGACAGAGTGGTGACTTTCGTGACCATCAAGGATCAAGAGGCGATAGCGACTGTTCGTTCGCTTAGCTGTAGCCCGATCAAAGTGCTTTAGCCACTCGAGACCCAGCTTATTATCAGTCCATCCTTTCTCGCTCAATGCAATAACCCAATCGCCGGGGAGGTCGCATTCTTGGTACCAATTGGCAAGGTGATCCTTGCCTGCACCAATGATGAACGGCGGGATCGATTGACCTTCGGCATTAATCCCCTCGATTACAGTAATCCATTCGCGGTTTCCAGGCTGTACTTGCTTTGGTCTTCCTCGCCTGTGCGAGCTTGTGACGACTGTTCCGGGCTCAATCACGCCCATCATAAAGCCGGCCTCATCAAAGTTCCAGATATCATCTGATCGGATACCGTATTTCGCGATTGTATTCTCAAAAAGCCGAAACCAGCCACGAATAATAGTCGGGTCTTCGCATTTAGCTCTCTTATAGTCATACCTCCGAGATGGACGTGTCTTTAACTCTGGTTGTCGCTTGACGAAGTTATGAGCCCAGCGCTTACCGACGCATGGCGCATCGCGGTTGGCAAGTAGAGAATTCGCGATATCTTCCACATATGATAGGCTCGAGGGAAATCCTCGCGAATCTAGGTCTAAAATGAATTGGACTATTATCTGCTCTTCCTGATCAGATAGTTTCCGTGACTTTGTAGGAGTATTATGTGTTGAAAGAATGCCTCGCTGGCGGCGACGTAAGGCAAAGCGATCAACATGATATATAGCTGCGGCCTTTCGAAGACTTAATTTTGGGTCATTCTGGAGGGCCTGAAGGGCAAGAATAATCTTAGCTTCATTTGAAGACTCTGGCATATTAGGTTGTTGAGAAATATCTGATTGAATAGTGATAGTGTAGGTTGAGGGATTTTTGGAGCACTCGCTTGTCTGGAGCACTCGCTTATCATGCACGTTAATTGTTCCGGTTCAATGCTCATCCCGCGTCTCTAGAGCAGGGTTTACAATAGGTGCGCATGCACGGCATACAGTAGATCATGCGGGGAATCCCAGTCTATACATAAGCATCTGACTCGGCATTTCTGAAGAGCAAGGCCATTTTCCTAAGCAACCTGATTTCTGTTGAAAATTGCCTTGCTCTTTAGCCGGATGAATTTTGGCAGACCTTTGTAATCGCCAGTGGCGTGATACTGTTTTCCCTTTGACAAGCAGGAAACCGGCAGTCAAAATAGTTGCAGCGTATTGACATTCACTGATATCCAGATCATAATAGCTTTACATAGGAAGTCCGATTTAGAGCAGAACTAAAGTTGGCGTACACTAACCAAATCGACATAAATAGTCTGATCCAATGAAGCTTGAATAGACGTAGTATCCCTAGTTGAAGGCTTCCGCGGTTGGCCAAGACATCACATCTAAGACTTAAGCATACTTTCAAACTTACATGATGCGTTTAGCCTGTCCCACCGGAGCAAATTAATGGGGTAGTTTATTCTACTGCTCCCAAGCATGAGATTACCTGTTTAGGAACTCCTGCGGGGGATCTACATCGCGGTGGGGAGATCGTGCCATCTTGTAAGAACATACAGCCAAGACTAGAAAACTGATAAGTACCCCGTAGCCTGCCCTAGATGGCACCAAGTGAGATGGACAATAGATTAGAGCTGATTTGTTCCGACTGAGAATATCACTCTGGGAAATGATCTTGTCCAAGATGCAGCCCGCCACTGTCACCACTGTGGTGCTGGCTCTAGTCACCAACGTCGCTGCACAGGCACAAGGCACAGCAATTGTCAACCTCGCCAAGAACCATGGGCCAGCACAGGCTCTCGGATCAGGTTTCATCTACGGCTGGCCTGATAACGGAACAAGCGTCGACACCTCGATCCCAGATTACTTGGTGACTGGCATCAAGTTCAACGCGAATCGCGGCGGCGGTGCTCAGATCCCATCGTTAGGTTGGGCTCGAGGAGGCTATGAAGGGTACCTCGGCCGCTTCAACTCAACTTTATCCAACTACCGCACCACGCGCAATTACAACGCCGAGTTTATCTTGTTGCCTCACGACCTTTGGGGTGCAGATGGCGGACAGGGCTCAAGCTCTCCGTTTCCTGGTGATAATGGTAATTGGACAGAGATGGAGCTATTCTGGAATCAGCTCGTATCCGACTTGAAGTCTCATAACATGTTGGAAGGTCTTGTGATAGACGTTTGGAACGAGCCGGATATTGATATCTTCTGGGATCGCTCGTGGCCTCAGTTTCTGGAGTATTACAATCGGGCGACAGAGCTACTTCGGTAAGTCATAAACACTAATGCATATGGCTTTTCAGAGAGCTGACTGGGTCAAATTAGAAAAGCACTTCCAGAAACCCTTCTCAGCGGCCCAGCCATGGCACATTCTCCCATTCTGTCCGATGATAAATGGCATACCTGGTTACAGTCAGTAGCGGGCAACAAGACAGTCCCTGATCATTTCTCTTGGCATCAGATTGGTGCTTGGGAACGTGAGCCCGATACCACAATCCCCGACTTTACTACCTTGCGGGCGCAATACGGTGTTCCTGAGAAGCCAGTTGATGTCAATGAGTATGCAGCAGTCGACGAGCAAAATCCAGCCAACTCAGTCTACTACCTTTCTCAACTAGAGCGCCACGACATCAGAGGTCTGCGCGCGAACTGGGGTAGTGGATCCAATCTGCACAACTGGATGGGCAATTTGGTCTACAGCACGACCGGGGCGTCAGAGGGCACCTACTATCCCAATGGCGAGTGGCAGGTATACAAGTACTATGCCGCCATGGTAGGACAGAGACTCTTGACGAAAGCTTCGTCGGATTTGAAGTTTGATGTCTTTGCCACCAAGGAAGGCCATAAAATCAAGATTCTAGCCGGCACCAGAACCGTTCAAGCAAAGTATAGCATCAAAGTCAGCGGCCTGGAAGCAGTAGGACTCCCCAAGAAGGGCACGGCAAAGGTCCGAACTTATCGATTCGACTGGGCCGGGCCGAATGGAAAGGCTGATGGGCCTCTTGATCTGGGGGAGCAGAAGTATACTTATTCGTCCAATACGGTGAGTAGCCCCTCTTGTTAAGCGCTGCCTTATCTGCGTGCCCCTCTTTCTAGTTTAGTGGTCGAGCTAATTTTGAACCACAGCTGATAATTTCTGTCAACCCGCCTACAAATGCTACAGCCTTCGCTTACGAGTTTTCGATATAAAACCTGGCTACAGACCGTTTTTCGATTGAGACCAGGATGAGATAGAAAGTTTGTTACTTTAGGAGCATACTAAGTATCGAAATATGACAGAAGGAACGGTAGTAGGAAAATGCGGACTGAACCCAACAAATCATCCAGAAATCGAATCTCGTCGCATCCTCTTCCTCCTTGATCTCGAGCCCAGTGAGCTTCGTTTCTTCGAACCTGTACTTCCAAGCAAAGACCAAACTTGAAGGTCAGGAGGCAAGAATGTACCACTATATGTCTCTCGTCTGAAAAATTCCATTATAGATGAAAATAGAAGCGCATCCATGCCGCAGTAAACAGTAATTGCTCTCCCGAAAGCAACCTCGTGCATCAGATCTTCCCGTTCAAACCAAGATAGCCTCATAAATCTAATGATGGAGGACTTTTCTTCATCAGAGGGAATATATGAACATCCAGCATTTGCGACAGAAAGAGTTTCATCAGACATGGTTTCATCCACGTCTTTGCCATCAGCTCGAAGGATTGATAAGATGGCTTCTGGCGCAAGCTTGGTATTGTCGGTCTGAACTCCAACCCAGGCGATGACAGAGTTAGCACGGCAGTAAATCTGCGCGATCAAGGAACCATGATTAGATCGCTCCTCCGAATTGCTCTGATCGATACAAATTGCATCAATCCACATCGGTCTCCCAACCCGAACAACCTCCGGAATAGGAACAAGTTCTCTTTCCGCTGGCGTCTTTTGCATCTTATAAGCAATTTCTTCAACATTTTCCCAGTCCTTTGGCTTCGTGTATGTGATGTAGTCCATTGGCGTTTTACCATGCGAGTCAATTACCTTCATACTGGCTCCATAGTCGAGAAGGATGTTGATGATATCGAAATGACCAAGTTGTGCTGCGTGATGAACTGCTGTCTTGTCGAAACAATCCTGCGCATGGATATGAGCACCTTGTTCCAGTAGCCGTTGAACCTTTGGTCGATGATTGTTTTCCACGGCTGTCATCAACTCTGTCTCCAAGAAGAGTTCATTGCGCTGCTCAACGGGATCATTGACCTTATGAGCCATCTTGAGAGCTTCGTAGATGTTTTTCGGTAGAAACATCAGCTTTCCATTGATGGCGATGGGATAGCGATGCATGGGACCGTATTCATCAGTGTCGCCTGGATCAGCACTATCTGGATTTCCCCATGTTGAAGAGATGAGGTCGAAATCTGGAGTTTCGTTGATATCGACTGTTTCTAGGATGCATTCTAGAAGGGGTTCACCCAATATTGAAGGAGGTGATAATTGGCGAGGTCTTTTGATGAATGAGAGTAAGCGAATTGAGGATGGTGAGGGAAGATTTGTGTATGAGAAGTTGGTAAAGTCAATTGGAGGCGCATCGATTGAAGCCATGATATAGTTGATTGGAACTGTGATGTTTATGTGTGATACTCTGTTTGTTGGTGATAATTATCGTATCTTCATCGTGATTCTTATAATCTGTGTATTGTGAATCCTTCCGCCAAGACATGCATTGTGTGCCTATTTTAGTGCAGGCGGAGGGCGTTCTGCCTAGCTCAGCCCCTGTAAGTGGATGCATTCGCTGTCAGATCCGTCGGACTTGACTCGGCTGCCTCCCCAACCACCTGAATATCTTCACTATCCAACAGACGATCAGTGTGAGATAGTCTTCTGCTCTACAATGTCTAACTGGTCATCAAATTTATTCCAACGTCCCAATACAAGTTGTTCAATCCAGCAGCATCATTCTCCGCCTGAACCCCGCCGGACTCACCAGCCAGTAAGCATCGCAGCGTGATATCCCTGTAAGTCTCACCGGCGAAGAAGGCTAGATCCGATTTGCACTTCTTGACAACAGCTTCTTTGAACTGCTCAGGGGACATCGAGTCTGCTTTCGAGCCCTTGGACCCAGATTCAGCAACCTTTGCAATGGGCCGCCAGTAGCCAATCTCAGCAAGTAATAGTCCAACAGTGTAGATATCGTGGACCCGCTGGAAGCGCTGTTCGTCACCGTTTTGTGTGGATCCTGATTTCAGTCGCTTGCGTATATCAGGATGCAGGTATACGACTTCTGTATCCTCCACTGATGCTGAGATGGATAGTTCGGTAGGTGAATCTGGTCGTGAGATTGCGAAGCCGCCGATGATAGGTTGAGTAAGGTCGAGTGTCTTCGACTTTGCGTCCCCTTCATCTGTGAGAAATGCGATGTGCAGAGAATTGAACCGCTCGTGATGCCATCGAGTTAAGAGAAAAGTGTAGAATCCCATGGCCAGCTTTGAAGCAAGCTGGAGGCGCTGGTTCAGACTTGGAAGAGCATGCTGCACTCGCGAAGCTGATTTACTACCGGCCGCCGATTTTTGGCCACCAGATAGCATATCGTAAAGCGTATATACCTTGGTAGAGGACGTAAAGCTGCGAGGTAAGGTCGACACGAGACCAAAAGATCTGGCGCTTCCAAACTCGACGAATCCAAGAGCAGGATAAGCCTGTATTGCCGAGAAAGTTCCAATCTGCTGTAAAGTCCACGAGATCTGTGCCATGCGAGAGTGAGCCAGTTTATAAGCACCAAAATCTTTTGGAATAGGTATCCACTCAATGAGAACTCGCGAGATCTGACCATCCTGAGATGCGTACTGCGATATTGTGTATTGACATCCTTTAAATACATCTGCTGCGACGAGACCTTCGAATGCAGCCTCTTTGAGTTCCATCTTTTGGAGGATAGCATCGAGATCCACGCTCAAATCCGAGCCGTCTTTGAAGCGCCGTCGTATCGTCATGAGCTTGGCGCTTTGGCTCAGTGTCCCATTGCGATTGTTGGATAAGTTGACGATGTCCTTGATGTTTTCTGGCGAGTCCAGAGCGTAGCCTGCGATTCCGAGCTCGAGAATACTGTCCCGAATATTCTGAGGCAGTATACTGTAGAGAGTATTGTTCCAGTATATCATGGACTCCAGTGAATCATCGAGTGCGGTTTTGTCAGTGTCTTCTTTCCATGGACTCGTGCTGTGTTTGATCCGAGTTGTCCATGGTGTATGCTTCAAAAGTTCATTGGCGAAGCGCTTGAGCCGTTGTCTCGATTTCGCAGTGGCCTCCCCAAGGTCTCCGTCATGATCCGTCACGGCCGGCTCTGCCTGCATGACCACCAATACGCCGTTCCGCTGGAGAATCCCCTCAATTTTCTCAAGAAGTCTCAAGACGCTAGTCGCAGCATCAATAATGGGTTTGCCGAACTGCTTATCCAGCGCCACCTGTAAAGGCGAAGACTGAAGCGGAACATTGAGAACAGAATGCGACGAATTTTTCGTGATCGCAAGATGCTCCAAAGCAGTCCACCATGTCTGGAATCGAAAGAACTCCATCTCCAACTTGCACATCCAATCTGCAACATCATCCCCAAAATCGTCGGCTCTTCGAATAACGCGCCATACTTCGAAGCCCTTCTCAAAAACTGAGATCAAACCACCGAGGCCGATAATAAAGGCTGGTATCTCAAGGCCAGACATTTCGGCGCGGAGGAAGTGGGTTGAAAGGAAGAGATTGCGCAAAGAAGCAGGTTTGATGGTTTGACTGGCGATCTAGACCCTGATAAGCCAATGCAGGCAATCAATAGTGCCGGAACCCCTCATTTTCGGCGCCCAAGCTGAAATTCGTGCAGAGATTCCGTAAGCTCGTGAGAGCGAATATCGTAGTTCATTGGTCTAGACCGAGACATGGCTGAGATATGTCACGACCTGGTTTCAGCCTAGCGAGGAAATCAACCTTACATTCCGAACCCTGCGTGAAATAAGAAGCCATCCCACACTTCAGACGCGGGCAGGATCGCCAAGTTTCATGTATCGTCAAAATGGGCGACTTTCAATCATTTTCGACATATTCCGCTGATTTCTCAGCGACAGAACTGATCAACCGACCCGATAAGACATATGCCGTCAAAGGCCAAGCCGAATTCTTGGCTGTCGCCGTCGCACTCGATGTCCCAATCCTCAGTGCCCAGAACAATGTCATCGCCAGCATGAATATCCTTTCAGCTGGTGCAGGCGCTTCCTTCGCAGTGTTTGCATCAGCTGAAGAACTTAGTCTTGATGCAGATGAGGACTTTATCAATGCGACACCCGGAGTACGCGATTGGATTCAGAAAGCGAAGGATAGCCAGAAGTTTCGACGATATGTGACTAAAAAGATTGTTACCTCTCAAGGAGTCGCGAGTGACTCGCCTCAGCTTGCCGCTGCCATCAATGAGATACGAGTTCTATCAAATGAGACGATTCGACAATGTGACTTTATTGTTTCGATGCTAGCCATTTCGTGGAGCGAGTCGCCCAGTGTTGGACGGTTCTGGCCACAGGTCTTGCTTGAAGCTGCTGATGAAGGGACTTTGATGGAGTATCTCTCTTCTAACAAAGTCGACTTCAAGTCCCAATTGGCAATATCCATGAACATCGGTCGCGCACTCCAGTTTCTCCACGCGCATGGGATCGTTCATGCTGATCTAAAGCCAACGAATGTGCTCGTCTTCACATCCGGCCTGGACGAACACCAGCATGATCTCCTCGACAAAACTGGTCTTTCACCAATCCGGGCCAAACTTTGCGACTTTGGGTATGCGGTGATCCTAGATGATTACAAGTCCGAAAATCTATTCCAGGCGAGAATCGGTAGTCTTCCTTGGATGGCACCTGAGCTCGATGCAGAAGAGCCGATCAGGTTGGAGGATCTTCACAGAACAGATATCTACTCATTGGGACTGCTCACTGCCAGCATTTTCATGAACTCTCACACGCCCTTTGAGTCATTGAGCCCGGGAGAAGTGTTAGAGATCAAGACGAGACCACCAGAACAGGCCGGATCGGGAGTCGCAACACTCATAGAGAACATCAAAGAGAAAACAACTCTCACAGAGCAGCAGGAAGAGTTCGTTTACGCTTTTCTCGAGGGAACTTGCGCACCTTCACCCTCGGACAGGGTGTCATTATCGGCGATACAGAGTTACCTTTTTCTGGGACTCATGCAACAGCTTCATACTGGAAAGGCGACCATCCCGTTGGAGTGGTTCAAGGATCTACGACCTGCAGCAGACGGATATAAGTATGTAGCCCCATCATAGTTTTGATCTGATGCTGACATTCCAGGGGTGCTCTGGCTGCGCTTGAGAAGAAACATTCAGGATTGGTAAGAAGGCTTGATTTTTAATGCCTTTTTGGTCAACCACGTCAACGCACCTATGCTGATTGTCTCTCAGATAAACGAAATAGACCAGGACGAAATGTTGATCCAACTGCGGCAAATTTATGATGAAGTCATATCCATCAAGATCAACAACCCAGAGTTTGAGAGAATGCTCGCAACTTGTTTCGAAGACCACAGCCTCAAGCCAGCTAGTCTGAAGAAGTTTAAGAAGAACTGGAAGCCGGACGGGGATACTCAAGATAGTGAGGGCTTCATTTCTCGGATGGAAGAGATCTTTGATGGAGCTATAGCCAAAGTCCCTGATGTAAGTAAGACGCTCCATGATTGGCGTCACTAACATGTCAGTTTGCATTCGAGCACACTTTGAACGTATCTCTCATCCCCAGAGTGGCCCAAGAAGAAGCCTTTCGAGATTTGAGGGAGAGCGTTGAGTCAGGGGATGTACAAGACTCCGCTGCGCCACTTCACCTGGCTGGGGCATATCTCAATGGACAACTTGTCGAGCCGTCAACAAACAAAGGTCTGGAACATCTCGTGAGAGCAGCAATGATGGAGAACTCAGAAGCCTTGTCGGTCATACTAAACATTTTCGACGCATGCGATACGTCTTTACCATCAGAGAGCGAAGCCGAGTTACTGAGAAAGATTGAGTCTTATGGAACCAAGACATTCGGCCTTGCCCAAGGAACACTTTTTGACCATTTAGTCCCTAAGCATCTCTCAACGAATCAGGTCCTGGGTAAGATCTGGACTCGCAAGTGGCCAGAGAAGTACGAAGCATATCTCGCAACTGAGCGCAGATTTCCTAATATGTTTCTCCTCCATTGCAATAGTCCTTTGTTCCTGAAGGAGAAGCCAAACATGGACACTCCAGTATTCGACTTTGATCGTCTTGCGTGCCTCAAAGATGCAGAAAAGGAAAATATAGACCCAGAAAGGACAGGTGAGTTTAAAGAGGAAGTCACTCGACTTGACTGTCTCAACTGCTGCAATAAGGATGGTTTCACGCTGCTTCAGATCGCAACTGTTAAGAACGATCTTGTCATGGCTCGTGCTCTAGTTGAACTTGGCGCTGATGTCAACGCACACGGCAACACTCACGGCTGGGTACCATTACTTCTAAGCTGCCACTGCGGCCATTTCGACATGGCAAAACTCCTCATCGATAACGGTGCTGACCCCACCATTCGAGAAAGTCTCCACGGAGCTACGATCCTTCACTCCCTAACCCAGTTCTCCAAACGCGAGCACTGCGAGGAGATATTCGACATTGCCTTATCAGCCGGTCTTGACATCAATGTACCTATGAAGAACGGCGCAACTCCACTTCATACTACATTTGCAGCGTGGGATTATTCTCGAGGAGTGGCGACTGAGCTGTTGCTAGAGTATGGAGCAGATGTGACAAGACAGGTCCAAGGATGGGACGGCTTCTTGAACTTCGATACCGCAATCACTCATGCTGCGCAACAGCTTGACGTCGATCTCCTACGAAGAATGTTAGCTGCCTCAGAGGTCTTGGTGGCGATTCTAGGGTTGTCAGCGCAACGTCAACTCAGCGATGCCAAGGCTCAGGCACTCAGTGCTCTTTTCCGAAGAACGCGCTTCTACTGTATGTGCGTCGGAGGTAAAGGGTACAAAGGAAAGTTGGAGACTGTAATTTCCCTCCTAGCTGATGAAGACGCCCGCTCGATGTTGATTGAGCGACGACGAGTGGACAAGAAGCAACCGACAGATCCCTTCTTGACGATGTGCACTTTCAGAGGATCCGGTTTCTTTGTCGATGCATTTCTGAAAGTCTTTCCAGATACTGTCATCGATGATCCTTCGTGGAACCTACCGAGACTGTTTCTTCATGTCGCCATTGAGAGGAGAGACATCGAGGCAGTGCGGGCTTTCGTCAGACAAGGTGCAGGTATCCTCACCAAGGAGAGAGGAGGGAGGAATGCGCTTCACTTTGCAGCGCACTACTTCCCCAAGATCCTGCCAGAGCTTATCAAGACACTTGAAGAGTTCCCTTCAGAGAGACGACAGGGGAAGAGTATGACAGGGATATTGGAGGAGCAGTGTAACTCAGGGCTCACGGTCTTTGCTCAACTTTTAGTCGAGGGTTATGACGATGAACGAAAGCTGGCAGAGACTCTACGTGCTAAGTACTCTCTGAAGCATGACTATAAGATGCATCGAGATGGTAGTTGGGTGACATTCGGGGGCTATCTCGTCTCACTCGCTGTTGCTGATGGCTTGGTACCGGTTGAGCATATCCAATATCTTCTGAAACTTGATCCACTTCCGGAATATGCAACTACACCAACGGGAAAGACCTTATTAGCGACAGCTATCGAAGGCTTTTCAGGATGTAAGTGCCCATATACTTGTAAAGACACCGCTGACTTTCCCAAGCTCGGGATTCGTATGAACTTGCATGTCATCAGATCACAAGAATGCTCCTAGCGAAGTACCCAGATTTTGATGACGTCTTCCGTGTCGCCGATGAAAGAGGTCGGACCTCTTTACATATCGCAGCTTACTGGTCTAACAAGACCGCTCTGCAAATGATCAAGGACCATGCACAACGGCATTTTCCCAACAAGAACATTCCATGGAACACAGTAGCCAGCGGCAACACAGTCTTGGATCACGCCTTACTCGGCATCAAGGAGAAGTCACTTCCAGCGCTTGACACTGAAGTCAACAAAGTCGCCACACGGTCGACTAGGAAAGCTGCGTTGGCGTGCTATGTGTTTTTGCGTGAGAATGGAGCGCTGCATAATTGGGAGTTGGACGGGTCTTTGGTAGCGTGAGTTCAACGAAATATTGATAAAAGCACCTCTGATCGCTATAGGGCACGGTTAATCATGTACACGCCTGACTTTCAGAAGATTGGCCTTTTCTTGAGACTTGCGACACAGAGACTTGGGCTGGGTCCACCAGACGTCGACTTGGACAGTGAGTTATCTATTCAGCATCCAATTCATACCTTTCAAATTCTGACATCAATAGGATGTGTCGAGGTCGGCACTACCACCAGCCTCGATGGAAGACTTATCCGAGTTCCAGTCGTGGACCTGATATGGAAATATGACAATTTTATCCTCCGATTCTATTCCGTTCGGATCTCATCTCTTGCCGTTGAAGGCCTCCGTCAATTCTACGGTTGGCTCGAGAAAAGACTGACAGAGACTGAACCACGTTGTTATGAGAGTTTAGGGTTACCCGCCGGACTTTGTAAGTGCATGTCGATCAATGCCGTTGCTGTACTTACTCAGAGGAACAGGGCCGTTTATGACTCTCACCTATGACCAACCCATACCTTACGCAAAAGACACTATGCGCTGGACCCGAAGCGGCCGCATTTGGACCGAAGAAGAACGCGATAGCCTGAAGGCACAATTTTCTTCACTGTGGGATATTTTCTTTAGGGAGGTTGAGGAGCAGTTCTTGTCTAGGTTTGAGATGGCTTAATTCCGTGGCGGATTTCCAGATGCGGTAATTCTTAGACCCGTTAGTGCCGCCGTCCGTCTATCTCCGGTGCCTTAAGCGCTGAAACCTCAGCACTATCCCTAAAGAGACCTCTTTGGGAATAATACAAATGATACGTCCGATGATAAATTCCGTTTGACGATAGGAATGTTGTAGTATAAGAGAGAAGGACAGTCAGTACAAGCACCATTGAATTGCAATCCAGCACAATAATCGCTATCAACAGACTTTGTTTCCATTACCTGCAAGAACGCGATTGAGCTACTTCACCCTCTTACAAAGAAACGACATCTTCACTATCCACAATGCCTAAAGTTCTTATCATCGGCGCCACTGGCTACCTTGGCAGCAGAATCTGTAACGTTCTCGTCAACAGCGGTCAACACAGAGTCTACGGTATCGCCCGCAATGAAGCCAAAGCCAAGTCTCTGGCCGTTGCCGAAGTCACCCCCATCATCTGCACCGACCCCATCAACAAGCCGGACGCTTATCTCAATGCCATCCGCAACTTCAACATTGACACAGTTGTTGATGTCTCTGGCGCTAATCAGGAGTCCGCAAAGTTCCTCGCTGACGTGAAAGCCGTCGGTCAAGAGCGTTTGAACAAGGCAATGTCTGCAGGCCTCACGCATACCCCGAAACTTGGGTTCATTTACTGTTCGGGAACTTGGGTCCATGGAGCGAGTGATAAGCTAGTCAACGATCTCGATATCGTTGGACCTCATGCCACGACACCACCTGCGCCTCTTGTCGCATGGCGTGTCGTCCATGAGAACGGTGTTCTTGCAGCTTCTGATGTCCTCGATGTGGCTGTTCTACGTCCGGCGCTTATCTACGGTGGCGAGAGTACTATTTGGACAACCTTCATCCTTCCACTCCTCCAGGCTTCCCGAGATGGATCTTTGGACACTGTCCAGGTTCCATTGAGCATTGACTCTCGGCCCGGCCTTGTCCACGTTAACGATGTCGCCACTGGTTTCCAGAAGGCTATAGAGAAGCTTGCACTTATCAACAGCACTTCGGTCTATCCTGTCTTCGACCTTGTGACAAGTCAAGAGAGCATGTCGGAGATCTTCACAGCTCTGGCTTCACGTTGGGAATTTAAGGGACGCTGTGAGTTGGTAGGCCCTGGGGATGATTTGTTCGCGGAAGCAATGGGGACTAGTCTACGAGGCTCGTCTGATCGGGCCAAGCAGTTACTTGGCTGGGCACCAACGAGATTGAATGGCTTTGTCGCTGATATGGATATGTATGCTGATGCATTTGCCTCTCAACATTAGTTCCGAATTCTGGGCTGCGAATAGGATTGAGAGTGTCCTACTAGGAAGGCTACTAACATATAATGAAGACTATAGGCTTTACTGGCTCTAGGAAATATGTATGCAGTATTTACAAGGCTCTTGCTGTCTTTGGGAACTAGTATGTGACCTCAAGCTCCGCCATTACTCTCTCCCTGGTGAATCGCCGTCCATCTCATAGAATGACACCTAGCATATAGAAAACCCTAGCTGCATCAATAAGAACAAGAGTGGCAGCTAATTGAGGAATGGTGATATAGCCTGGAACTCTGGCTCTGTAAGAGTTATAGAGCCTCTAATCTGTCGTGTCTGGCGAGCGTTGTGTGGCGGCTTACACTCATGAATGCCCATGTCGCTGGAATGATGGCTTGGAACGCCATGCGCTTAACCTAACCTTACTAGGCAAATAGAGAAAGGTGATTTGCCAACTCATCTCTCGAAGGGTCCCATCACTATGTACACAGGTGAAAGGTCCAATTCATTCAGTTCACGGCCTGGTAAGTGACGTATCCTTGTCACATACAGTGTGCCCACTTCCTCAATCGGGGAGCATCGATCACTGGATACAGAGAGTGATCCGCCATGAAGAATCTGAGCAATCCCCAGGCACTCTATATGTAATGTAATCAAGTATATTGTATAGTTGAAACCCCATCTTTATAAAGCAGAAACTTTCAATGGACCCTCCAATCTTAACATATCCCTTCTAATTTCAATCACCCTGTAATTAATTGTCTTGCAATATTTAGGTACAGCCACGTGATTGAGCACGTGATACAACAGCATTAGAGAAGGGACAGAACCAACACACAAATGCACCCTGGTCGGGTCCAGAGAGAGTAAGAAATAATGATCTATTAATAGATTCTGTGGAATCTACTTCTATAACCCCGCATGTTAATTAAAAGCGATATTTACTGATTCACCTTTCATATCATCCTACAAATACACAGCTAAGATCTTCACAATGAACGACCTGCGTCAAATGCACAGAATAAAATGCCTTGAATTCTTCAAATACCGCTATGGACAGCGTATTCAGTATTACGGTCTGACTGCATATGATATGCCTACCGGATCTAGCTGTTCCATTGACCCTCTTTTGCCATATCTACTGAACGACAAGCCGTTCTACCAAGGAAGACTCTATGTCTCCAATACCGCGGTACCTTTTAAAATAGCAAATGCAATATGGGAAGTTATGGCTATGAACCCCGGTGACTATACTGTTCTCATTGATATGGTATCAAACCCAAGAAACACATTCTGGGCAATGTATCATGATGAGGCGTTTTCGAACACAACACACCCTCGCTGCCACAACGAAATGAGTCTTGCTGAACTAGTAACTGCGCTTATCAGCTGGCCCAAGCGAGATCAAGACATAGCGCATCGCAATATCATGGGTGCATTGCAAACCTACCATCATTACCTTCTGGGACACTTTTATGGTAAGTTATATTTAGAGCTTGGGCACAACTCTCATACGGCGTGATACTAACAGACGAGTTATAGGAGAGTTCTGGCAGTTGAAGCCAGTAAGACAGAACAATTACATGTACCCTCTTGAATTCGGTCTCATGGTCTACATGGAAGAACAATGGAAGATCATCGCATGGATCTTCCTAGACTGCGCACTTCCCGCGGTTCCAAACTTAGATATATTGGGAGATATGAAATCACTGTTGATGGACCGCATATTGGAGGACAAGGTCTTCGGCCGATATGAGAAGAGAGAAACGCCTCGTTCTGTTCACGTCCTTTTCTCGTCTGCCGGCACTGGGAAAACACGACAGATATTCGAACTATTGCAAAAGCAATGGGGATTCTATCTTCTGGCTCCAAATCTGGCCCCTACGCCGAAATTGTCAAAGATCGATGCTCAAAATCATGGAGGCATGGACATTATAGATACGAAACGATATTCGGCATCCAGAGACACTTATACCATGTTTGAGGATCATCCACAAATGATTCCAGAGTGGATTTCTAAAGAGGTCAATGTCTTCCAACCTCTTATCGTCGCACGTGTTGCTCTGCTCTACGAGTTTCTGCGCCGATACCCTTCTCCAACACCAACACAATGGCTCTGGCTACAGATATCCTGCGATACCTACGATCCGTTTGATGCCTTGTATAGACTTTTTAGGTTGTCTGCGGACCAATATCTATGGTACGATGAATATGTCTACGTTTGGGCAGAAATACCGGCCTTCATCGTACCCAAATGCTACAGTTTTCTCAGTCAACATCCCAACCAGTTCTTTAATGGCTCGTTGTATCACTGTTTCGATGAAGCACAACTTACTCTCGATGACCCTCAGGCTTCCTCGATGCTCAGCCACCTCTATGCAACACTTACATTAATGTATATTCAATGTGGAGATCCGTTTCGACGCAGTGGCGATGGCGCCAAAGAACAAATTGACGAGCATATGGAGGGTCAAGAGAGTGATGCAAGATCATTGCAGAGCAGTGACGAGTTGCCATACGTAAACCCTACTCTGGTGATTTCGGGAACATCACTTCGCCTGGAAGTCCTTAAAGAAAAGCTTGCCACCTACTCTTTTGATGCATGGGAGGATGGAGAAACAGTGACAAAATGGGACAGCTATCGCATTGACGATACATTTCAACTGATTGCATCCGACGCAGACTTCTGGGGGCTCTACGAGCAACATGTTACTGATATCCTCAACGAATTGAGAGCTTCTCAAGGTGTAAAGAAAACTGGAGTTTGGTCAAAGTTGCCTCTTTTAAGCCGCAGTGGTCGGCCCTTGCCGTTTGAGCCATCTGGGATTGATCTCGATATGGTTGAGGCATGGCTACGGAGACCATTAGAAGTTCCTACGACACAAGAGCTTTTGGCACTGGTTATGCAAGCCTACAGCCTGACGGAGAGCAGCAACATTTCTATTGATACCTCACAAATACATCTAGAAGAGCTTCTCGATAATCGAGATTCAGAAGCTGTTGTTTCGGTTGTTACTCTGAGCCTAGTCCAACTCTTCAAGACCGATGCAGTACCAGGAGTGGAGAGTTTTGGTCTATCCTTGCTGAAATTACTGGCCGATCATGGAAATATCGCTATGGACCAAATGAATTCGATCATTCAGAACATATATCCGCGAGTGGCGACTCCCAATACATCGCTCAGTGGAATAGCAGCGACTTTACACACAGGTTTGAGAAATCTGTTCATCCGAACTATGATCAAGTCGCACAGTATTGGTCAGCGCGGACGATATAGATGGTCAACGGTCTACATCGAGGAGATGATGCTCCTTTGTCAGCGCTTGACCACCCCAGGATCGACTCTATCAGAGATACGGATGATCATTAAGGAGGCAGAATGCAGAACGACAGCTGCAGCCATCGATGCTCTCAAAGTTCAAATTCGCAAGATGAAGTCCGCTGGGAAGGAAGATTTAGTCCAAGACTTGTTTCGTGCTGGAATCCGAGCAGAGATGATGAGCTCCCCTACTATCTTTCTGAAACCGAACTTTTCACAATTAGTCACCTATGGATTTGCCTTGGTTCAGAGGGACGGAAATACCATAAGATACACGTTTTCTGAGCCGATAGCTGTTCGAGCAGTGATGGAATATCTTCGCACGGAAGGAGGAAACGAGTATCAAGATCTTATGTTGCAGTGGCTTGTCCATACACAAGATGATTATGAAGTTCGAGCAATGTTTGGGAAGGCTACGGAGTGGTTCGTTGCAATGGTAAGACATCCCCAACACACTATGCATATGGGTCAGAAGCTAAAGCATTACTTTGCAGTCGTTCGATCGTTTACTCAGACATAAAAGGTTTGATCAAGTTGGTCAGCCTAGTCTCTTGGAAACGTCTTCCCAACGTGAGAACTTGTGGAAGCACTTATCAAAGGCTGTTGTTCTGGATTCAAAAACCCAAATACTGTTAAGTCTGAACTCTGTGATCAGAATTAGTGACTTTTCCCTGCCTGAATTGCAAACAACCTTCAAACATGAGACTCCAGGTACCATATGGAACTGGATGAAGCAACATCGTTCAGGCGATCAAGCTTCTTCGCCCACGTTCATGTTTCCTGATATTAATGCTGGCCCGGATCTGGTCTTCCTTTTACAGAAACAGTTGACAGATTCCGAAGGGCATAATACACATGAATCGAGGCAGATCGCCCATAATAATCGAATCGTGATTATATCCCAGGTAAGTACCCTCTTCATTACTTTAAAGATGGTAACATATTCTCATACCCGATATAACTAGATCAAAACCGGCCGAGGAGCCCGCTTTGAAGATGCGATGGAATCGTTGTTAGAGTGCAACTGGCATAAAAACCTGAACAATAGTACACGGGAAGCTGAGGCCAGTGAGCTCGAACACTGGGGAGACACTCCATTTGTATTACTTCTGGTCTGCACGGGAATCACAGTAAAGCAGGCGAGGGTACAAAGCTGGATTAGGATGAATCACAATCGTATCAAGGAAAATCACTTTGTCTGCGTTTTGGATGAAACTGTTGCCAGCAGCATCTGGGGCAGTGACTTTGCAGCGCTGGCCGATGCTATAAGAAGACAAGACTCACAGAAGGGCAAGGGTTGGGAAAAGCAGATCAGGAAACGCGTCTAGCAGGTTCATGTTCTTGCTATTATCCGCGTCGTACCATTCCTCCGTGTTATTCAAGGCTGTCTCTGGAACTGGTACTGATATCTGACTTTTTTTCTTGTGATAAACTCTGTGCCATAGTTTCGTCCTGGTGCTCGGGTAAAGAAACTCTCGGGTTGATTCCTGTTTCAATGCATCTAGGTTCCAGTTTTTAGGTCACGATTCGTGTTCAGGTCACTACTTCTTAAACTAAATGTTAATAATAGTAAATCTTGTTGCTTAACCAAAGATGGCTCCGGAATATCTGAGAAACCACAGCCGTCGAGGTACCATTAGGCGGTATTATTGTTCTTCATACCCCAATAAGCACTCGGTTGTCAGTCTACAGCCATACTCTGCCGGGATGATCAATATATTCATCGAAGCGCTAGGTTGACAGGTACCCCAAGTAATTCACACTGAGAGCACAACACAGTGTCGTCGAGTTTGCTCTGTAAAAAACATAGGTGTTAGGTAATTGAACATTATGACACCTAAAACTACAGCAGTAGAGTGCCAGACGTCTCATCAAGGTTAAACCCACCGCTCTTACTCCGTACTAACATTAGGCGTTGGGTTGGCTGCATGCTAAAGCCGCAAGGACTTAGCTTTTCGGGATAGTGAACGGGTAGCGGGCCGCCTGTGTCTGTGGCTGGCTGATGACCGCTCACTCTCCAATCGGATGCGTTCTGTTTTCATGCAATCTAGTAGGCCCTTCGCTTGATCTAGTTAGATAGATCCACCAAGTATGAGGCAAAGCAACCATAAAAACTATGACCATTTGCTACTTTTGAGTTCGGGCATTCATCCGTAGCTTTAATTACCTTGGTGATAAGTCCGGAGAGGTTGCAGGTCGGCTCCGGCAAGACAGCCTGTTATCATGTCACATACCAGTCATGCAACAGATATGAAGCCTCGAGCCTCTAGCTTGATTCCCAGCTTTCATTTATCCAGCAAATACTTTGACTTGTAGGGAACTAAGTTCAATGTGGTAATTATAAGGGCAGGATAAATTGATATGATCCAAATCATCCACCACGCAGAGGTCAGATGAACTCGACTTTTGCTTCTCAGCTAGCCACATTCTTCCTTTCGGGGTCATCGAGCTTTGATCTTCGGCATGGCTTTGAGAAGTTGCGAGCTGTATAACTTTGATTGAGTCTAGACTTAATATCCCTCCTGGCTTATGTGGCCTATGTCTCAGAGGCCATCCGGATCACGTTTCGTATCTGATTTGGCAAGTGGCGGAGTCAATTTACCAGGCGGACCGATATGTATTGGTGCAGATCGCTGAGAGTAAATTCCTCACACGAACTTAACAACGTACTCCCTTTCTCGAACTAGCGCTCTGAACGGTACACTTTGCAATCTCACAGGCCCAAAGTGCCTCTCGGACCATTTTGATGACATTTGATGGCTTAGACCCACTAATGCGAGACATCGTATTGCCAAGTATCTTTACAGCTCTGCGTACAGTACGCACGGTTGATCTTCTCATGTAGAGAGCCTGATCTATTGGGCTAGCTTAATGCACGCTATCACACCTGTCCTATCCAGGCAACAATGGTCTCTAACTGAGTCCGCCAAAGGAGTACGGATGCCATTGAGAACATTATGCCAGCCGTCGACAAACGAGCCGCTACTTGTCATTCGAGGGAGCTAAGCTAAGTACCCCTTGCTGACTTTCTCGACATCAAACGATTTTCAGTATCTGGACTATGCGCCTTACTTGTACTGATGCGAGACTCCTTAAACGCAAGACTTTATCAACTATTAACTGTTACGTAGAAGCAGTTGTGTGAAGGCCACAATAAACATGATACAGTGATATGATCTAGCCTACCTGACCCCGATAGCTCTTGTTTGGAGACTTTTCTCCTACCCCACCCCTTCGTATTCTCGTAGTAAGGCAAAGCTGAGATGTGACAAGATTGAAGTACGCTAATAAATTTCAGCTACGCCACCCTGGCCACGAAGACAGCACCTCATTTCGGTATATACCAGTGAACATATTTTCTAGTGTCTCGGACATGGTCTTGTGTATTATTTGAAGGAATGGCATATCGAGAAAGGCCACGTTTGTTGCAGTCTTTGTCCTAGGTGTCCAGTTATGTTACATATGCTTGCTTCTCTCCTGGACTCCTAAATTCGCAATCGATTCATGCAATTAATTCACATACCGATCAACATCGCTACTTTCGTTGCCTCAATACCCGCCGCCAGTGATCCAGGATGCGCCCTTCAATTTTGCTGCGTACTCAGCCCGACTCCAAGTCTTCAGTAGCTGGCCGAAGGGTGTTACCGTAGCTTCCAAATTGTAAAATCTTCAAGCAAACCTCCCATCTCCTCTAGAGGTTCCCGCTGCAACCCCTACACCAGATCCACCGGTGAAATTGCCGATAATTCCTTTTCCTTCCTCGTCTGGCACAAGTGGCACCAGTAAAGCCAATAAGGCGACTGAAGAGGCCAAATCATGGATAGAGCTAAACTTCAAGAGCTCGTTCATCAAATTCGACTTTGGTGAAAGCAGTTCTGGAATACGCCACGTGGAGGGACCATCAGGCCAAGCCGCAGCCATGATTCCTCGTAAAGTTGGCTACCAATATCTGGTCCCAACGCCAGTATCGCTGCCCGAGTTTCAGCTGCGACTGCTTCTGCATCCTCATCCTGCGGCGGCCTCAGTGAGTTAAGGCTTTGTGGGACTGGCCTGTCGCGATTGGTGCTCTCGGCAAGTATCTCTCCCAGCTCCACGACGCTGACAATCGGCTGTTTGGATGTCGAAGTAGCTACGTGGCTTATACTTCCAGCCAGCACGTTTCCCACGTCTTCTGATCCGACTTGCTCATGCTTTATGTTGTCTGCATTGACTCTGCAGAGACATTCTTTGCCGCAAACCCTAAGCTTCAAATGAAAGTCTTCCTCGTTTTGGGAAGCATTGCCAGACAGCTCGCCGTTCCCATGTTCCGTATAGTCTCCCATGTGTGCATCGTCACCGTCATTACCATCTGGTATGATGATACCATTATCTGTCGAGCAACGATAGTTGGCTGCCGATCACGGGTCTTCGTTTTGGAGATATCAGTCCACAATCTTCGAGCAAATACCTCCGGTATGTTCGGGATCGTATACTTTAAAGCTTTTCGGAGGAACCGAACCAATATCACACTGGTCCGGAAAATTCTCCCCGTGAAAGTAGACAACGGGAGAAACCTTGTTTTTGACGCCGCGACCCCTGTCCTCGGAATCCCTGGCCCAGCCTCGAGAATGCTAATCAACCGCCTTGTCAAAGAGATAGTATGGAGGAGTGTCTCTCGTAGCCTGAGGAAACGACTGCCTTGCTATTCTGTTGTTCTTCGCAGCCATATATGATAGGATACATGGTGACCAGTTCGAGATTCCGTGAGGATTGAGGCCCATAATTAATGGTACCCTGTACTTCAAGATCGAGATTGGCATAGAGATCTAGGGTACAGCATTTAGAGTAAAGATACGAAAAGTTTGTTAGAGAATAAAGAGGAAGTAAGATGCCACTATGTCTTGTTTTAGAAGATGACAAAAGGTTAATTTGGCATATCGCCAAAATGAAACTAAATCTCCGGTACAGGGAATCGAACCGCGGTACTGATCTCTCAGGTTATGAGAGCGCGAAATGTTAGCCACTACACCATACCGGATTTGGTTGCTAAACAGTTGAAATTTGCCGTCTAACATCTTTTCCAGCCGCAACGAGACGACACAAGAATTCACCACAGCACATAGAGCGACTGAGGTTGTCAAGGCGAAGCTTTCTTATTCCTCGTTCTTCCTAAGCTTCAAGATGTTTCGGCAAATATAACGTGGTCACTGGCCATTGTTTATTCTTCATATGTCATTGAACTATAATTGGTCAGAGTTGTTCGAATACATGGTTAAAGGGGATGTCCAATGAACACAGGTTCGGACTCAAGGGTCGATATAAACTGCACTTTATTCAATGGTAATTCGTAATGTTACAGCTGTTCTACTTCATAATCTCATCGAGTTTTCAACAGCTCGTTGAGAAAACATTCCGCCCACAGACAGCTTGAGCAGTTCTTTGACATGTTGCCAGATGAAAACGATATCTTTGGCGGATTGCCAGATAAGACAAAAATTGGGTTCCTACTAGAAACATCCCTTCGTGGTATCCACGCCCTCACAATGGCTTCGCCAGCGATGCTACGTTATTTCCGAGATCACGAAATATCTATCCCGAAGCCCCATCTGGACTACGTCATGGATCATCAGGGCAACAGAAATGTAATTCCACTAGTCATGATCACAACTCGCTTACGCCACCTGAGAGACAGATCAGAAGGGCAACCAGCATCAGAAGTCGAAGAAAGAATAGCACCCATGGTTGAGTCCATCAGATCTAGGCAGAGTGGCAAGCACCAGTTCAAACGCACCCCTTACGCACAAGATCCAAGTCTATCTGTCCTTGCCGCTGCCAGGTCTCTTATCCCCGAGCTCATTGAAGTTTCCGAGATTGGAAACTAGTAGCTATGAAGCTAATGCCATGCGAGGAAGGCTTGCGTTGCCAGGAACGAAATGCGCCTCTTCAAGAGATAGGAAATGGAATTGCATCAAGAGCTTCTTGCGGTATGACTGCTATTGTAATATCAATTACCATCCAAACATGCTTCTATTCCCACATTGGTGTAGTGTCCATCCTCGTTAGACCATTCAACAACTATTCTATGGCAAGGACTCGTCGTCTAGAAACCACACCTAAGAATTGCCGTAACGTTCGACTTTTTGACTTGAGGCCTTTTGAACTCTCACGCATGTGTTTGAAAAGGTTATCGAAGATGCACGTTATTACTTATGTCAAGGCCAAGGATCTCAGAGTGCCTCTCCGGGGTTATCGAAGCAGCGAAGAGTGAACAAGTCGCCCAAAATGGGGGCTGATCAGGTAGAAGGGGAAAAGGATAGTGAGACCGGAGGATTTGTCAACATGAAGCGGGTAGAGAGAGATTACTTCTGTGATAGGCTTGCCATCCAAGGCAACAGATTGAAGCTCCTTCTTGAGAGTTTGAACGAAGAAGCCCGTGCACATTATCTTGTGAAAGAATTTAGCAAGGCAGTTCTTGTAATGGAAAACCACAAGAAGAGGTATAAATGTGACCGCTCCAGCTTTGCCGCTCTCCGAAAGTACTGGTGATAGAGACCAAAACCACACAGCATCGTTTGACAGGATACCGGGAAATCTGGGCGAGGCCAGTTAGGCTCTCTATTCTCTGTGATAAGAAATGTAGGTAAATGTAGCATACATTTAGTCAGCGTGTCGCAAAAAAGGCCTGACGGGCTACCTCTGCTTTGTGAAATATCGCTCAAGTCAAGGCCAGAGAAGTATTCGTCCCAGAGAATGTGCTTTTCTGGATACTGCCACAGGAGCATCCGAGTGACTCTTGGCTGTTCTGTAGATCCCGGGGCGACATTTTATGTTCAAGGCTTTGTTTTTATTCTAGATGTTACTATGTAAACGCCAAATATTTCGTGTATCATCGATTCTCAATACTTCTGGCATGTACCCAGAAGAGTAAAGAGCCTGCTGAGATTTAACGAACACCTCCCATGCCATATTTTAACCCTCTTAACCCTACTCACAGCCCGTCGTGACAGACAAGGCCAGTGTCAACCCTAATATAAGCCCTTGTATGATCTGCACTCCGGAACCTGGAAAAAAGTGGCAAGGACATTCTATGTGCGAATGGACTCTTCCAAGAACGGATATGCACTAATACGGATGAACTCAATCCAAGAGGATGGAAGGCTCTCAATGTTGGACAGTGGGCACGTACTTGCAAGAGCTTTGAATAATAAACATACCTAAAAACATTGCAGCCCGAAGAGTATCCCAGCTACTCTTTACAAATGATCGAAGAATAAGTATAAAATATGAGTCTTAACTTCATACCCATGGGTTCGCGACACTTCCAAATCCCTGGCGCGCGCCACTCTGGGCAGAATTAGGCACAGCACCAGTGCCACGCCAGCCGCCCACAGTAACAATCACGGCAACAATCATTTGCATACCAAACATAAGGACGAGTCTAGTAGCGAATGTTCCAGAAACGGGATCCAAACTCGAGTACGGGGTGAAGGAGTATGTCAAAGTGTAGCCAAGGCGAACAAGCTGGAACGGAAATGCCGCGCATGCCGTGAGAAGCAGGAATCTCGCGGGTATGAAGTTGGGGTGCGATTTCATGGCTGTGACGCGTTTTCCTGTCCACCAAAGCCACCAGCCTACACCGAATATCATGACGAACAGCATCATGCAGGTGCCGATCTGGTTCAGATGTTGTGAGAGGACACCACCTGGGGCTCCGAACTTGGGCGCTCCTCCATATGTAGACAGTGTGATGCCAGCGGTGATGGAGAGGTGGGTGACGGCGAGGAGTATTCGTTCAGTCCATCGTTTTGGGGGTAGTGGAAGTATGACGTTCCTGAAAGCGACGCTCTTGATTAGTTACGTGCTCAGCCCGTTTAATATCATCCAGGCTTACACTTCATAGATCAACCCAATTATAGTCAGCGACAGACAGGCAATGCTTCCGGCGGTAGTCATGATAATGACCGCATTGGGAATCTCGGGATCATTGCGCTTGGCAATCTGGTATCCGTCGGCAACGAACCGAAGTGGGAAGTACGACAGAAAGATTGGCCAGCAGGTCATGCCAGCCTTGCCATGTTTCCACGCGAGCGGTATCGCCGGAATGAAAAGAATGATGTAGAGGACAAGCTCTGCAATGGCAAGATTGGTCTTGTTTGCAGACGGGGGATCCGGAAGTGTGAAGGCCGCCATATCAAGTGACTTGAGAAGAATGAACTGATAAATATGCAGGTCGATTTGAGCCTATATCAAACAAAGAATGAGAAAGATCTAGGAACAGAAAAATATGGGTTATACTTGAGGGATGTCGAAAGGCGCTAAATTTAGACTAGCACCTGAAAGCGTTACCGAAACCGAAACCGAAAGCTTAAATAAATAGGGGGCTGTACTCTGCAATTCGTGTCGCACTTGTTTATGCATTGACAATCTAGACAATGGCTGAGTCAAATCAAGATGAAGGCCGTGCTGGCTCATCGGGGCTGGAGGGTAAGCAGGATGAAACGCAACTCTCACAGCATTACGACGACGATAGATAGTGATATCAGATGTTACGCACAAGCTGAATTGAGACAATGCGGCTATGGAAATGAGACGTCATTCTCGTCGATCAACCGTCTGCCGGTCAGCCGGTCAGCCAATCAGAACGTTCTGGTCTATCCCTTAGGGCAGTTTAACAGCCCGGATGCGACGAGGCGCGAAACGCTGTATCCTATGAATTGTCTTTTCATGCTATTAACAGCTCTCAATATGTTTCGAGGAAAGACAGCATGCGACACCTCGAATATCGGATGTTTGAGTCAGGTTCCTCCTCATCATCCAAAGATAGGCCCTGTCATATGCTCAAACTGCTGCGCCCAAATCACAACATGGACGAGAAGATCGACGACAACCGAATGGTTTCCGAGTTGGCGCAGCACTGATAACGACACTTAACGCAAACATTGATCTTATCGAGCGTAGGCGTTGCCCTTGGGAGTTGCGGGATGTACCATCAAGACGCGTTCTGAGAAATCAAGTATTGTTGGCCTCTGCAGATACGCGGCCGCCTACAAGTGACTCTGATATGGGATGAGTTCGCACCGCGGGCATGGCCGTCCCTGATTTTGCCACTTCGACTCTCAGGTCTCAGCCCGGTGTCATGAACCGAATGCAGGTGGCTCATGAGAGCCCTCGTGCTTGTCTTGTGCTTGGTCAACTCATTCATGTTGATACAAATTGAGCCCCCTGGGCTCTTGTTCTGTTCCGATCCTGGATATTCAACTGAACACTCGAGCCATATCGAAACATATGGCGAAAGGTCTGTAAACACCTTGCAGAATGTTACAGCCATGTCGAGCCGTGCCGAGTCCTCTTTTGCTGTGTGGCTTGATGATGGTGCAGAAGGTTTGTTTCTAGAGCTTCTGTCGAGACGATGTCCATTATGGCATTCTGTGCAGGCAGATCCTCGTTGATGCTGATTGGGTCCACAAGAAGGTCAGCCACGTCTGAGGATGTCTTTGGTATTGGGCTTCACTTGCTTCATCGAGACCTTCGAGAGTGCATTCTTTTTGTCGCCATAATGTGCTACGGTTGTCATGCCATCATCTTGAATGAGGCTGATCAGGGAGTCATGGACAAGTTCAAAAGTCGCTGTCCAGAAAGGCTGCATAAGAGGAACCTGTCTTGTCTTTGTCTTAAACATCGTCATCCTCCGCTGTGTTGTTGTGGCAGTGTCTTGTTCGGGGTCTACCAAGGGGATGCGGCTGCACCGCTGGTATGCGTCTGATAGGGAGGTTCAGGCACTCACCATCGATGTAGGTTCTCAAGGCGTAAGATCAAAATCATCCTTTTGTTTATCTTCGAAATGTTGACATGCCTTTGCTCCAATATATTCGCACGGTTGTTTATCTGTCGGTAACTGAGTCTATGGTGGCCGACTTGCTAAGCGCCGGCTAAGAGCAACGGCGAGGCGATGATGAACCGGCCGAAGTCGACTTTTTCTCAAGTGCTTCCGTTGGGGTCCGTGCCACCGCAGAGCAACAAACGCCAACCACCAGCACCACTGAGCATCATTTGACAAGATGGCACCCGACGAAGCACAGCCGCACAAACGAAAGAGTGGTGAAGCGAATGATGAACGAGAGCTTGATCGTGCTCATGACTCTCGGCACCTGGATCGGAACCGAAATCGTTCAGGTTAGGTGCTGCCCACAACGTCGCTTGCCAGTTGACTAACGCCAGCGAAATCACAGTTTCTGATCCTGACGATGATATTCCGTTAAAGATTCTAAAGTACACGGGCGAATCGCGTCCAACACTCGTTCAACAAGACCGTCGACACAGTAGTACTGCCATGCCTGCGCCCAGCAAAGTTTTCCCGAAGCTACTTTCGCAACCTCGCCCCAGCCAACGATCAACCTCCTCAGGCTTGAAATGTGCTGGCTGCGGTTCATCATCTCACCGACTCAACATCTGCATGAAAGCCAGTGAACATGGCCTGATGACGGGCTGTCCGTGGTGCAACACCCTCGAACACAGCCTCGCCAACTGACCGGAAACAAAGCATGACCTAGCCATGCAGCTTGAAGTCATCCAGATGCGCGCCAGCATGCCCTCTTTCCAGCCAACTCAGGAATGGGTAGACGTAGTTCGCGCTGCTGTCGCCAACGGTCATAGCCCTCCCAGCAGCTTCCCTTGGACCATTCAGTTCGCAAAGACCCTGCACAACAGTTTGTCGCATTACCAGCGAGGTCTCGACAGAGTTGGTTTCAACAACCGCAAAGGACTACCTATTGATCCAGACACCAAGGACTGGGAGAGTGTTCAGCGAAAATTTGCGCCCTTTGAGGGATACTGAAGAGAAGATTGTTCGATCGCACACTGGATGGGTGGAGTCTTGGAATGGAACAAAGCATAAAGATATGCCTCTTAATTAACAAGAGCTTCGTCATACTCATTATTTCATTTTGAGGTCCTTCATGAGTAACGTAGTAAACGTTGATAGGTTGAAGAACCTGCTGCCACACTGTGAACTCCAATTAGGAATTCAACACATTTTTACTGCGGCGGGCGATGTAAGCATCAGCTGTCAGGTCTATCAACTCAAAATAACAATCTCAAAAACTTTAGATGGCACAAGTGAGTACATGAGGTTACAGGAACATGATCCGTGAGCTGCGCTTTCATTCATGATACTACAATCTATGGTGAAGTGTACATCTACGTGCAGTGCCTTTCCTTACTGCTGAGATGGCAAGGGAACTTGATCGCTCCACGAAAGTCCACCGCCCTCCTTGACGCCCTGAAAGTGCTGAAGCAGAGTCTTCATCTCACCCTCAGCCAATCCGTTGATCATCACCGCCCACGATTGCACAACCTCCCAAACATCAAGAAGGATCTGCCGTACAGAAACCATGGGATTAACTTGCGCAGACTCAACAATAGTGACAAAGACCCTCTTCTTCGTAGCGTTCATCTTTACAACAACGCTTGGCGGAAGAAGCTCATTGATGGCCGCCAGGTCTTTGGCGACGTACCACTCTAACGGGACGTTTGGTTCTACTTCGAAGGGACCGACCGCGTTGCACTCGTCGAATGGCTTGCTGACGGTAAGATTCCAGATCGCGTTTCTCATGTTGGAGTCGGTATCAGCTGGAAGTGGATCGCCAACATTTTGGAGGGGAGCTCGGGATGTGACGATGAATTTGTTGTTGGGGTCGGCGGCGCGGGCGGCAGCTGCTGCTTCGGCTTGGGCTTTGAGTTGTTCATTCACCCGTGCGATTCCTTCATCTTGAGCCCTTCGTTGCTGGCAGTATCTTTCGTATGTGCCGTTCGGTTGCTCCCCTTGAGCGAGGACGGATGGATACATGACATGGGCCCAAGGCCATTCCGGGGCATCGTCGCCAAGCGGGTCAACTAAGTTCAATCAGCACAGTTCCTTCAGCATAGCAGGTAAGGATAACTCACAACACAATCTCCACATGGTGCGCTCACACATCAGGCCAAACCAAGGCGACGGAGTCGCTCGCACACCAGTAGCGTAAAGCTCCTGGCACACTCTTTTGATAGCCGCTCTGCCATACTCGGAGATGATGTGACTGATCTCCGGGCGTATGAATGCGATGTAAGCTGAAATGTGACGGCGGCGAACACCGGGCTGCTCGAGTTCTTCGGCAGTAGGGACTTGGCCGGGGTAGCGCTGGCCGGAGCTTTCCTCGAAAGGGCGTCTGCGCGGTGAGCACTCGAGATAGTTCTTCTGTGCCATCGGAGTATTGGTCAGCTGCGTTGTTATAGATTGGAAGAGTGAGTTGTTTCGGTGACTTGGCGGTTGAGATTGCTGCGCGGCGGTGGTGGCTGCACAGCGCGGGTTGCTGCAGGTGGGAATTTTGCAGAAGGCTCATATCCGCGCTCTGTTTGTATTTTGCTCCGCATCTGCTTACAGTTCAAACGAAGACTCAAACAATTCCTCCAAACATACAATTGATTGCCAACCAAGTTTCCGTTTGTCCTTAGCCCAGTATTCGCCTACAGTGGCAGCTATCGCACTTTCCACTCCGCATTGACACTCGTTTCAGTAACGTCAATGGGTCCAATCCAGGCTCTTGAGCTTTACACACACGAAGAGATTCAATTGGGGAATTTATCACGTTTTGTAGATACTATCTTGAGGCGTATCGCATCACCGAACCATCCAACTCAACGCCACAGGGCAGTCACGCCAACTTCAGCCTTGCGAGGCATCATGAGAACTTCATTGACAACGCTGCAGCGTTTGTGTTTGTTCCGTAACGTTTGACGGAAAACGCAGAAAGTTGTCAGGCAGCATTTCATTAATGTCGACCGCTTGTTTTAACTCTCATTCTCATCGTTTGCATCTCCCAACCTTTCTTTCACAGTACGTGCTGGCTTTCTTGTGTAATGCAAACGGGTTCAAGTGACACAAAGGTCATCACCATGTTTCATACTCCACCAAGGGTCCACTTCGTCTCGCCTGGCTGAGGGTCTGTCGGTACCACAAAGCACTGCATGTAAAGGTCCCTTCTGCCCGGCTTCTCTCTCTCCTTCGTCTTGTCATCACCACTGTTTTTTGCATTAGGATCAAAAATAAGTGCAAGGTATTCCATATTCTCACTCCTGTATTTCAATCACTCTAGCTCAGTTCTAGATCTATCCGACCGCAACCATGGACAACAACCTCTTCATCAACAAGGATTCCCTAAACATCGAGGACCTTTTTCGCCAGATGAACCGGCCCATCATCTTGACCTCCAACGGTCTCATGCTTCCTGGTGACCCCAGCACCCTCCAAAAAGTCTCTGAACTCAAGGCCATCGCCATCGTCGCTGGCAATCTTCTCTGCGGTCTCCGTTTCGAAAGTCCCTCCGGCGAGACAGGCAACATGGTCGCCCCATCCGATCTTGGCAAGAATGCAATCGTCTACCAGGGTGATACCGCCGGCGAACGACCTGGCATCCTAGATTCTCAGCGTCAGGCTGGCAACTCGAGGTTGAATGATCTTCTTGGTGAGCTTTGTAGCTACAGATGGGAGAATGGACACTCGGACAATGAATTAACAATCCTTTCTGCCGCCATGATCCTCTTTCGTGATATAAACCCAACGCTTATCCAAAAATTTTAGAAAACCTATTATCATTATTTGCATGTGAACAATGTGATTATTCCGATACCGACATTTACTTGAGACAACAGCAACAGCAATAAATCACCGGCTCTATCGATTCTTACACAATTGCCATGCATGTGGGCTCCTGAGAGGTGGTGCTGACTTAAGCTCTCAGCCACAAGTCTCAACTGCAAATAACACATCTAGCTCACAACTTAGACATTATACCACAATGCCTGACCAATTGCGACCAGTTGCGACCAGTTGCAATATCCACACAAACTTTGAGCATTTTCTCAGACCAAACGGCCATGATTTGTCTTTAAGTTTCATCGTTGACCTCTTTTCTTCAACTTCCCTACTATCATCACCAACAACTTCTCCACGATCCCCCACTGTCCCAGATCGCATACAACCAAGGAACGATGAGTTATTACAAAGCCAAACTTGAACTAACACAATGAGCTATTCAAGATGAGCGACCCCCTGGATCCAATGTTGGATGACATCTATCGACTCTCTGCTACCGAACCCATCTCATTTGACACGGAGGGATATGAAGAATACAAAATGCCCCAGCTCGTATCCGAACTGAAACCCGTGGGAGTCATCAATACTAAAGGCAAGCTTATCGGCGTCCGGTTCCAGAACTTCATCGGCGATGATACTAACGTCGTAGCTCTTTCCAACATAATTCCCAAGGCTCGTATTTATCAGGGTGCCAAGGTTGGCTGACTTCCCGTGATTGAAGCTATTACTGTTGATGTCAATCCCGACAGTGCTCACTATATAGCTATACCTGTTCTCTCTAAGGATTTCATGACAAATCTGACTGCTGGTTACCGCGAGGTTGAGATGCAACTCCGAACTGTGAGAGAGAATGAGTATATCAAAGACTATACTCCTCTCAAGCTACGAAAGGGTGGTTTGGAGCGAGACATTATCGTCGTGCCTGGAAGCATGCCCCTGTTTTCGGGGAGAGGAAGAACGATCTGGTAAACATCATCTTGGAGGAAGTCGCTGTTGGACATTTATCTGCTGAGCCGTCTGGGGCTTGTGCGAATGATGTTGCTCTAAGCACAATCGCTCGTCGCAACAAACCATCATAGTCACAAGGCTCATTATAGAACAGCCTAATGTTATCAACCAATATACGAAGCTCAACAAAGGATACCATAAATTGATCATAGGGAGTTTAAAATTTTGGATGATTGATTGTGTTCCGTCTTCGCCAAGTACATGTCTGTAATGACCACCTGATCCATGTTTCGCTGCTCTCACGTAACACCAAGGCCTTTCAAATCCAATCTCACCAACTGTGACTACTTAGTTTTGGGCTTCTTCCCGCCGCCCGCATCCTTTCCATCACTACCAGGAGCAGATCGCTTGATGCCGTCCACCTGCCCAGTCTCTAAGAAGAATCGCTGAGGCAGGGCGTCAGGACCAAAACGAGGAGTTAAAGTTGGATATCTGCGCTTCAATTCCAGTTTGCCTTTCGGGTGGCTGCTGTAGGCGTCGCGATGGTGGAGGGTCTCAAAGATTCCGCGGAGGGAGTTGCTGATATCAATTTGAACCCGTAGGTTCTCGATAGCCAGGGCGTGCTCGATCGTATCTTGGTCGGTGGTACTCGCTATGATATGAGAATCGTCGGTGGCGGCCTTGATCTTGGTGTAGGCACGGTTAAGTCTGCGGTGGAAATCGACGACAACCTAAGCAGGATTAGCTAGACGCCAGCAGTATTGAGGTCCTTTCTTTGCTTACCGAGTCGCTCAAGTATTCAACGTCGCTTTTCCAGTCACAGATCTGATGAGCATAGAATGCTTCGAGACGTTGGACATGTTCGCTTGAGAGCTGTGCTAGATTAGCCGCTAACCTTGGAAGAAAGGGATATGAAATTGACCTACCGGTTTCCAGCTGTTGTCGTTTTCGTCACAACAACATCCCTTGGAGCCATCTGTAAAGAGATCAGCAAAAGAAGTTATGTCGAATCATGAACATTCACTTGCCCATACTGCGAAGTGCGCAACCAGTGGAAGAGCATCCGGTATAGGCGGCTCCGTTCCGCCCTTTTGCGACAGACACAGGAAGCCAATTGAATGAAGCCTGAAGGCAATGGATACAGTGGTGCCTTTCTTTCGTTAGTTCATCATCGCAAGCATTCATCCATGCGAAGGTGATGGAGTAAGGTGAACTCACATTTTGAGCAACTCGGTTGTCGGCATCCTCGAACACACCGGCAACAGGGCGAGAGACCTCGTAAATTAACGAAAAGTAGCCGCACGAACAAGAAAGCCATACGCTGTTCACCGGTTAGCATAGAACAAGAGGTTACTGGATGCCAATTGTAGTTGTGTGTTGCGGCTGGCTGGGGTACATACGAAGTTGAAGAGGGTGGTGTTGAAGGGAGATTGAAAAACAGAGGATTCCAACCGAGAATGCAGTATCAAGCTCCTGGCGCACGGCCCATTCTCATGCTGTCTTTAAGGTCGGGCTCACCTTCAGCCTTACAACTGTTAGTGCTTCTGGCACTTAGGACATGCCTCAATGGGTTCTCAAAGGGACGTCAATCGAGAAGGGCCAGGTTTCCGTACCCTTGAGTGATCTGGGGTTAAGAGAATGAATATGAGAAGACAGTGAGGGTATCTATGACTGAACAGTGCAAATGGCTGCAAACACCATTTCAGGATGATTATCGGTCGACTTCCCTGTTCACTGTGCCAGTGGCAGTCTTGGATGAAATTACTATTACCTACCAGTGGCAGTTAGACAAACTATTGTTCAGACACCAGCCATTGATCTCTCCTTTCTTCCTGAGATGTTTGTCACGTCAAACATCACGCCTGTTTTTACAAGAGTTCTCAACTTGTCATATTGAGACATCGGTCCCCTTATTCACATCAAGACACTCACGACACATCACGACTTCGCAACTATCATGTCTAGCATCCACGGTGTCCCCCCTAACGATGGAGAGGCCTCTATGGTAGTTGAGACCGGCAAATCGGACAGTAACGAGCCTTCATCTGCTGCATCCACTAATGAAGGCGAGTCAAGCGCTGTCGCTCAACCTGTTCTCACCATCCGTCCCGCGCCGCGAATTGTCACGATCAATCACGTTGGAGAACTGCGATTCATCGGTATTCTCGACCCCCTCGACAGAGCAGTTGGTTACTACTTCGACAACCCTCACGAAGACTTTCTGGTCCGCAACGTCATGGCCCACTCAAACCTTGCTGTTCGAGCCGTGATCTTCCAGGGAGAACGAGGTGCAGGTAACCACGTTGCTCGAAAGCTGCCTTCACTTTATCCTGGCCAGGGAGTTAGAGAATTCCACTTCAACCTCCCTTTCCGTGTTGCAGGTCCTGCTGCGCTCAGACAGCCGAGACTCCCTCTTGGCTTCCGTCGCTGCTTTTTGGGACTGAAGCCCAAGGGTACAGTTGTGCACAAGTTGACCAGGGATGCTGAGTGTCACCCTCCGGAGGTTAGACGGTACAATCGGATCTGGCAAGCTTGGAAAGAAGAGAACGGTGCGCTTCCTGAGCGGAAGTGTGATGTTGCTTTGATGGCGTGGCCGGCTATGGCGTACTGTGCTGGCGGTATGTCGTTGGAGTTTGTACAGGATCTTGAGGTTGATTCACTTGGAGGAACTGACGTGGTCATGTAAATTGGAGTGTGGATTTTGGAAGTGGTGAAGTAGCTGAGGTTTGGGTATTCTTGGTGATGCTGCCAGCATAGTTGTTAGATCCACCGGAGAGTAGAGGTGTAAGCGAGTGGATGAATTGGGTATTGGTACTTCGGTAAGGTTGGATACCTGATAGCGCCTGTAGCTGAACTGGTCAAGTCTAGATATCTGAATGAGTCAGTGAACATAGGCTGTTGACCACTAGATAACTCAACTAAAAGCCCTTCTCCCTTGATTGCCCCCGATCTCATTCACGTCGTCTCTTAAGCTTAACGTGGTATCCAAATAGCATGACATGGGGAGCAGGAAAGCTGCTGTCCAGAAACTCAGACTAAGTGGCCATGAATTAGTCTCACAGCCCACTAAACTCATGACGAAACTACCTGAAGGGTAGGATAGAGGTCTGAGGCTTCATTGCCTGTGCTTTGTGATAGGTTTTATTTCACTGTGTTTTGGAGGGCGTAGCAGCTTCATGACGTCTCAGAACAGTCTGAAAACCACAAAAATCACGTCTGAGATCAAATCGCAGAAGCATGCAGTACTAACAGGTCAGGATTCATCGATCAAGCGACTAAGTAACTACTCATCACTCCAATTCTGTTGCCAAAAGGCATCAATGTCTAAACCCGTGATCTCTTACCCAAAAGACGAGAACAACAAGAACAACCATTGCATCATTGTATAACCCCAAAGAATCGGTGGGACCCATATCATGAGCCTGCACCGTTGCTTATCCTGTCGGCTGACGTCTTCATCCATGTTGAGACCATCTAATCGACTTCGTCCTCAACTGCAACATCATTGGAGTTGACGCCGTGAGTCACCAGTTCATATGAAGCAATTTCGACCTCAGCTTCCTCGCGACTCAACTCAGTCTGCTCCTTCTCCGTTTTGAGAGACTTGGCCATCTCGCGGATCGTCTGGATGCCCTCTTCGATCAATTCGGACTGTCGTTTCTGCTGGTTGCGAATGACAAGAAAATGAGCCTCCATGTCGGCGAGTCTGCTCTCCATCTTTGCACGTTCGGAGGTGTGAGCGGGAGCGGACGACTCGGTTGTTCGAGCGATGGCCTGTATTCAGTCAGCTTTTGTTCTTCTGTTAAACTCGCAGCAAGTACTTACAAGATCGTCACTATCACTCTGTTCGTCTTCGGGCTCGTCTTCGGGCTCAACGCGATCATCAAGAGAAGACGCAATGAAAAGAAGTTCCTGCTCTTCCTCGCTCTTGTTAGAAGGATAGATGATCTTGTCAGCGGGGACTAGTCTCGATAGGGGCGGAGTTCCTTGTGGTCAGGTCCGTAGACGGAGGCGAGGAAGAACCAGGCCGGATAGTGGATGCGTTTGTTATAATTTGGCCACCCTGATCGCACCACCATATTGTAGACAGAACAAAGGGTAATGTGCGCCGCGACACTTGAGCTCAAATTTGTAAGTTCATACCGAACAAAACTGGCGAGGTTGTTGGCAAGCAGGACGCTCATATCCTTGGTCACTTTGTCAAAGTTCTCCTTGAGCGTAGAGATGACTTTCTGCATGACGGGATGCTGGTATTCCGCGCTCTGCTTGTAGCGATCCATCTCGCCTTGGAACTTTTTCGCAGAGTCGGGTCTGCTGTGGAGCATCATTGTCACCGTCGTCGAGTTGCTCTAAAAACGAACCAGTATGCAGTTCTCTTGAGCCTAAATGATTGATTCAATCAACATACCTCTTTTTTTGTGTCCCTCCTTGTGTGCGGTGATGGTGACGAAAGAGAGTGAGAGGAGGGGTGGTGTGGGAGGGAGAGATGCAGTTGAGAGGGTGGTGCACGAAGCGGCTCAGAGTTCAGAGGGCAACCACCAAGCTAGCACGTCTTGCACAGTTGAGATCCACTCCTACCTTGCTCTTGAATGCTTCAAATCAAGACAGACAAGATTCCCACAATGCCTCAAGTATCAACTCAGCATGGTGTATCTCCTCACGTCAACTCAAACACTCAATGCCCAGTTCCCAATATTGTCAATTGTCTCATAATCACATAGAAATCTATCAATCTATACCATATACATCTTCGCCCGAGAAATCAATCAGCGTAGCTTCATTCGCGACAAACTCCTCTTCCCAAGTCTGTTTCTCTGAATGTCGTCTTTCTAAACCACGTTTTGATATCGGGAGTCTATCGCGGAGTGCGTCTTGTTTGGTGTCCTTCGTTAGGTCGCCTGCTTTGGTCGTCATTCCTCGTTCAGCCGAGTTGATCTTTGTCGTTAGGCCTGGTTCAGCTGTGTTGAAATTGTGTGTTGGGCTGCCCTTGCTGTCGGCTAGGTCTTCTCTTGCGTGGTAGGATTCTCCCTGCGTGTAGGCTGGTGAGGGTTCGTCTTCGTCGTCGAGGGTCTTCGCGGGTCGTAATTTGTCGGATTTTGTGGTGATGGTTGTGTCTGGTACACGTTCACTAAAACGTCAGCCTTCCATCACTGAACACTCAGAGTGAACAACTTACCTGTTTACACGCCAGTACGGCGACGCTTCTAACAATTCCAAATCCACAATGCCCTCCGCATCCAAAATCTTGGGAATAACATGTTCGCGACCAACGGGTATGTTTAAAATACTTCTTACAAGGCTGACCGCCTGTTCAGGCACGGGGCCGGTGACATTCGTCTCGGGGTCCGTCATGATCCACTCGAGCAGCCGACGGGGGAGCACTGTCTGTTTCAGGATTTCCCAATTCTCGTCGTCGGCGTACACGGTGAAGCCGACTGTGTCTTTGATGTCGAGACCGCCCATGGGGTTGACGGCGGTTATGAAGGCGCTGCCGGAGCGGTAGATCAGTTGTGATTGGAAGCCCGATGCGAGGCGGACTTCGGAGTGTTCGAGGGTTTCGCGGAGCCAGGATGTTGCTTTTGGTGTGGATGTTCGGGGGCTTTTGAAGTGAACGGCGATGCTGGGGAGGTCAGTGGTGGAAAGGGAGTTTGGGAAAGGGGGACGTACCGGAGAAGCTGGTCGGCTTTTGAGGAGAGCTCGTAGGGGAGTTCAATTGATTTGAAGTTCTCGTCGGCTGGACCTTGATCCTCAACGTGCCTTGAAAGATACCGTGAGTCGAGACCAGCCCAGACGAGTAGGTTGTCAAGCATCCAAACAGTCTTTGGGTCAAAGTCCAATAGATTCAACTTCCCTGTGAAAGCCTCTTTCAAGTTCTGTCGATCGGCAACTGAAAACTCCATCGTCGAAGCACACAACAACACGCCATCCGCCGTCGAGACAGGGAAGACGTTACTCCTTGCAAACCGCTCTTTGTCGAAGATGTGACCGAACTCAGGTATCCGTTGACTCACGGCGACGAGAAGACCTCTGGCTGTGTTATCGCGCGAACAATCGGGACTCAATGATGAGACATTCATGAGGGTGTCGAAGATCAGACCGGAGTCGTTCTGTTTCACGTCGAGAAAGTTGACGAAGAAGTCGTGGAGCTCGGGGTAGTGTCTGCTCAAGTCGTTGATTTCGGGGCTCTCGAGTTTCGGTGACCATGTGCAGTCGGCGGCGTTGAGCCACGTGACAGCTTCACCAGGCGCGATGGCGATGATGGCTTTTTCAGCGAACGCGAGTCTGTTCAAGTTAGCAGTGAGATGTCATGAGTCAGGACCAACTCACTTGAGATCAGCGGCATCGTCCGGTGAGAGATCCAGTCTCATCTTATCCAACGCCCGATACAATTCATCCGTCAACCAAAGGTCCGCAGGGTCGAGTTCCGCATCGAAGTCGCGCTTCTCCAAGACATCGACGATCGTCCGATAGCTCGCATTCTGAAGCCGTAGCGTCTGTGTGTAAAACTCTCGTAATGACACGAGCTCCGACTTGCTGGCATCCCAATCTGACGGTACTGGGAAGACTGGTGACTTTGAAAGTGTGCTGGATATCTCACATGTATCTTCCAATAAGCATTCGCTGAGTGGTCTCCATATTGGGTGGACATAGACTAGCTGCTCTTTCTCAAACGTGTTCCTGGTCGCGTGAGCATGTCATCATGAATTTGATGAGTATACATACCTGACTTTTTGTTGACTCGCTGCAGGATCTTTGGAGTCTTCACACTCTGCTTGTATCCGAAGGTAGAGTTCCAGAATGCGACGGGGAAATTCAACTGTTGACGCTTTCGTTCGTCGTATCCGTACCAACATCTCGAGAAAGAAGTCTAGATCATCATGATACTTGGCAAACGCCCTGAGACACCTCCACTGCCCAAATCCCCCCTCAGATCGTATTGGCGGATCAAGCCTGAGAAACGGAAAGGGCTCTCCTTCCAGCATATATCGATTCCGGAGGTAATGCAGCTTGGGCAGCGGGATATACGAGTTCCCCAGGGGCCTGAACTTTCCATCCTGGCAGAGCACGCGTATGGCCTTGATGTCGAACATGGAGTCTGGGTTCTCCTTCGCGTAGATCTTGTCTCTCTTCCAGGCCTGCTGGAGATAGTTGAGGAACTCCTCCGGGTGCTGCTTGCTCATCTCGATGCATTTGGGCGCTACAGAGCGACCCCGCTCGCTGAACTCGAAGAGCCGGGGCTCTGAGGCTCCGAAGCCTCCATAGCTCCTGGAAGAAGTGCTGCTGGTGTCTCCACGATCGCCACGCAGTAATTGCATCGGAAACGGTGGTGTGTTTGTTATTTTCGTCAAGGTAAGGGACTCCCCAGATACAGATCTGGAGTCGGGTTGCAAGGCAAGCAGACTCACTCACTCACCGACAAGAGCCTTTGACGTGGCACTTGGTGGAGACGGTTACAGGGGGGAGGGCGGAAAAGACTAAATTCCGATGCGCCAGCCACCAATCAGAATGTCGCCCTTCTCAATTTTCATCGCCTTATCGTGGAATGGTCTCCGCATAAGCAATTGTTGTTGTCAATTCTGCCAAATCGCTCAGACGCGGAGAGAAAGACGTGACATGGGCATTTGCTACGTCATTTCCGTAAAAATCATGATTGGTTTGCCCCTGCCTTACCCTGTAACCCTTAAAAGAGGATTTGTCAGCCTTTATGATATGATATCCGTGCAATGCATTGAATCTGATCAAAATTTCTTCAATCTTGACTGAACTTTAAATATTTTTTCTTGATGGATCAGCAGGAGACAGGGGACTCTAGCGTATGACTAGGGTAGATCCGGGACACCACTAGTCAAGACAAGCTTTGCTATAGGGTGAGTGTCGGTTTTATGAGATCGCCAAGTTCAATTGCAAAGAGACTCATGAAACAAGCATGAGCAAGACCTGAGTGAGTTAAAAATAAGTTGAAAAAGTCTGCGTGAGATTCCTTCACTCAATTATCTCATTTTCATATCAGAACAGGGTAGGTGGGATGGCTGTGATGAGAATGTAGCTAGATCAGATTTTACCGCAAATGGGTCTCATGGTTGTGAGTTATCGTCCTTGATGCTTGCTACACTACAGCAAGAAGTGAGGCCAACGTAGCAATCTCGCAACCATCAATGAAGAAACATGGGGAACCAAAACAGAATTAGTTTGACAATACGAACAAATTGATCAATACCATTTGCCTCAACTACTACTGCGTCATGAGGGTAAATTATTCGCCATTTCATGTTACCCGATGACCGCACCTTGACCGACGTTTAGCCATTCCGGCCCGTCATCGCGGATGATCTCTCACATGCTTACTACCAAATTGGGAGATACCGCAAGCACGCTTAACCAGCTTAAGCTTAGATCTCCACAATTACTTGGCGTGTCAATCCAAAAGTAGTAGAATTGCCAACTGGGCTGTGCCAACTTCCCCAGGCACGGCCGGAGACAGGCATTACGCCCTCCTAATATAAACATCAATCACTTCCCATCTTCAACCTTCAATCGTCACAATTTCAACAATGGCTACAGTTACGCAGACCGATACGAGATTGGAGACCTTTGAGCTCCGAAGCTCACCCAGCCCGACGCGGAATGTACTCGATGACACTGAACCTCCGCATTCATCGAAGCCAAGTACCGGGGAACTACTCAAGATTCTCAGCGCTGGATTCAGTTTCTTCGTCGCTGGCGTTAACGATGGAAGTATCGGCGCTTTAGTCCCTCATATAATTCGAGATTACAATGTCACGACGGCAATCGTCTCATCAGTGTGAGCAGCCATATCCCCAGCCCAGCTCAACTCTTCCTGACGATGACAGTTACGGCGCGAACTTTATGGGATGGTTCTTCGGCGCCTTCTCCAACACTCACCTCTGTCAAGTCTTCGATCTCGGGTCAATGCTTACGTTGGGTGCTGTTCTGCAAGTCATCGCTCACGCGCTCCGGTCTTGGAAGCCGCCTTTTCCCCTCTTCACCATCACCTTCTGGCTCGCGAGTCTGGGTCAAGCATACCAAGACACGCACGGAAACACTTACGTCTCTGGAGTAAAGGGCTCTCATAGGTGGCTGGCGTTCATTCATGCGATGTACATGGCTGGTTGTCTTGTTGGACCATTCGTCGCGACTGGTGTTGCTTCTGCAGGAAGGACGTCGAGATGGTACTTGTTCTATACATTCCCACTTGGAATCGGTGTTTTGAACGTCGCTTTCGTTGTCTACGCGTTTTGGGACACTCTGAGACTGAAGAGAAAGCAACCGCCAACCGAACGTACCCTCGAGGCCGATGAATCGCCTGCATCAAGAAACGACGATGCATTTTCCTTGATGAAGGAGACTCTCAAGCACAAGAATGTCTGGCTCATTAGTCTCTTCTTCTTCTTCTTCCTCGGCGCAACTCTCACAGCTAGTGGGTGGGTTGTAGAGTATTTGGTCGAGGTTCGCAACGGGGACATCAATCAGATGGGTTTCGTGCCCGCTGGATTCAGTGGAGGATCACTACTTGGGAGACTGTTTCTTGCGGAACCTACACATCGGTTTGGAGTTCGCCCAATGATATTTGCTTTCACGATTCTCAGCATCGGATTGCTAGTTTTATTTTGGCTGTGAGTCTTCGTTCGTGATGCTGGAGATCGAGCTAACGTTTGCAGGGTTCCGAACATCATCGCCGCTTCCATCGCCATCAGTCTGCTGGGCTTCTTCATGGGACCATACTTTGCCACAGTAGGTTGACTACATAACCTCAAGCGACTCAGCTAACCAGACCAGGGTATCTCTGTCGGCTCGAAACTTTTCAATCCTCGCATCCAATCAACAGCTTTGGCATTTGTGTTTGTATTTGCGCAGCTCGGAGGCTGCCTGTTCCCAATCATCACTGGTCTCATCGCCGCCAGTGCGGGAGTCTCAATTCTTCAGCCTATTCTTTGTGCGCTTCTGGTTGCTACAAGTGTTTCTTGGCTGTTTGTTCCGATGCCAAAGGAAGGTGATAATACGACACTGCACCAGGAGTAATTGGACTGTGGGGTCTTGCGGCGAGGACGAAGCGCAATATGCTGCTCTAGTGCTGAATCAAGAGGAGGAGGAGGAGGAGGAGGAGGAGGAGGGACCGATGGTATATGAGAGAACCCATTTGAACAGGAAACGCGAAGTAGCAATAAGGGGGCCATTGCAGACACGTGAGTTGTTGACAAGTGTTGGGAAATGAAACATTCGATTATTTGTAACGATTGTGAGATACAAGCTTTGTCTTTTCAGCCTCATTTCTACTTCTTCACCCGACATGTCGCTGATGGCATCAATCTGCCTCACCACTGTCTCTTCTGAAAACCATCAAACGTTCCTGTAGTAGGGTTCATGTTATACCTATCCCATTTCACGCTGACCCAGAGATATGAGACGCGCATCAAGCGCCGTCGTTATTCTCAGCCAAAAGTTGATCTGCATGAACTTCTCATATGAGAGGACAGACTCAAGCATCGCTTGCTCATCGGTCGGTGGCGCTATACTTGAGAGCAGAGTTTGTGGTTGAGCTGGAGACGATGGTGACTATGTTGAGCGTGTTGTGTGTATGGTGGCTTAACTTTTGAACGGGGGGAGTAGCGGGATCTTGCACGGGCCACTGACTGGGAGCTTGGGGTGACGCAAGGGGACGCCAGCTCTGACTTTGCTTCCCAAATCCGCTATGAAGAATCGCAACCGAGGAGCGATCGCGGAGCGGTCGAGTATTTCACCAACCGTCAAGGTAAACAAGACCTTCTGTACTGTGGGAATACTACTGACGAACAACGCCAGACCTTGTTCATCCAAAAACGAACTCTTGCTTGCCGAACTTCACCCCGTCGCCCAGCCGCTTAGCCTCCTTCGCTTGACAGTTCTTCTTCTCCCAACTCTCCAAGCTTTGCTACAACATCAGAAAGCAAGGACAAGCGCAAAAGAGACTCCAACAGCCCTCCCTCTTCGGGTGGCCACTATAACCATCCTGCCAAGCGCGCCAGGAAATACTCACCACATCTCTTTGTCTCAACAAAGGAGGAACGATACACTGAACGTCTGGCCCACATGCGAGACAGACTCGATAGATATAAGCCATCAACTACTAACGGAATGTGGCCTCACGTCGTCGGCCCTGATGTAGCGCCAGCCAGCCAGACTCTTGAATACGACACCTCTGGCGGGAAGGCCATTGTCGATTCCATGGCGAGCGACATCAACGACGGAAACTCGGACATGTATGACAGGCAACTCAATCTGTTCATCGTCTGTGCCCGTATGTTTCTCGCTGTTCGCCGATTTCTCTGTTCTCGCCTCTCTTCGGTCTGTCTTGCGATGCGCCAACCTCAGACCAGACTTTAGTCGACGGTGCTCCGTCTCTTTGGTCACAAACCCCAGTCCGTCAGCTCACCCAGATCTTGACGCACCCTGTCTTCAAAAGTAGGAGGGATCATTTGGCTACCATCCTTCAATATGCCTTCATCCTACGAACAAACGATCGACGACCGTGGGTCATGGCTATGCGGTTCCGAACACATGGTGGTATCCTGGAAAACCTACAAGACGAATAAACGCGTTGAAGGGGGGCGATGGATTGCTTCTCCACTCGGTCAGAGAGCTCCATCAAAATGCTCGTATAGCGAACAATCTCTGGGACTCGTCTCCTCTTTCTGATCTCATGGAGTCTCTCGAAATCATCGTCAAGCCATGCGCAACCTCTGATTATGGAACCCGTTTCCACGTGGGTGTACCTCTGTATCTGGCCACAGCCGCCGACATCAATAATGTTTAGCTTGCAATCGACAACTCGGCTTGGGCTGGGATACCTGCACTTCTCAGTACAGACCTGTGCTACAAACACTCCCTGGACGCAACCGAAATGTCGGATGACGGACCCGACTTCGACCAACTCGCCGACTTTTACTGTAGATCATGGTACTTTGAGGAGCGGGAAATTGCCAACTCCATTGAGAGAAATTCCCATCCACTACTATTCATGGTAATTGGGACAGAAAGTGACCAGTCTCAGAACCCCCCGGAATCTGCGAGGTATTTTCGTGGGCGCAGATTTTGTCGATGAGATGTTGAATAAGTATACGATACTGAAGTAGTAATGATGTGGTCAAACTGTGGCCGGTCAAGAGGATGTTCCTTGGTCATAAGAGCGAACTTGCGAGTGGTGTTTTGGGAAGAGTGTACCATTAAATATTCAATTTTCTTTCACAGTCCAAACAAAAATGATAGGACGTTTTCACATAATGATGTTACAGTCAAAAGTTTAGGCTGTTTGTTATGAGAATCAAATGATACAGTCATGGGATGTTCTGTGTGCAAATGCCAGCCATTATTTGTCATTACATTTACTCTAAGCTATGAGCTGTTGACCATCAGGTCCCCTTGGACCATATCCAACCGTTATAGGCTGCCGTAACACAAAACCAACCACGACCTATCGTATTGCTCGCCCAATCGTATGATCAGTAAGGTTTCGATTTTGTCACCAGATATGTAACACACAAATTGCGAGGGAAAAGAGCCCACTATAGTGAGCGCAGGTAGCTACTAACGACGCTATGTCACCAGAGCAGGCTACATGAATGTTCTGAGTGAGAGTGTTAGCGGGGCTCTGACAAATCACATCGAAGGACGAACATACCACTGGAAAAAGAGTGTCCTTTGCCAGACGCTAACGTCACGCATATCCAAGCTATGCAAGGATCACTGTCGATTGCGACCGAGAATGGTGTCAAAGATCTCCCGTTCTCTCTTCATGGATCCTGCCACGATCAGATCTGACAGTTCTTCCGAGTCACGAGGAGCATTGTTCTCAACCCCAGTCTTAGCCACATAGCGGGGGAAGTTGATATCCGTAGGAAGTTCAAACAATCCCGCCTCATTACCCTCACCGCAGTGAAGTTCCATAGTGTCAAGGGCCTTGTGGATGTTCTGAAGATCAAGCGTGGTCACACTGTACACTTCGAAGCTACGCTCTTTCGCGATGTAAGGACCTTCTGTCTTCAGAGAATCTTGAACGACCTTGGCGAGCTGCAGCATCACAAAGATCAAGTGTTTGGGATCTGTCAGGTAGGTCTTGATTCCGTCCTGCTGTTCCCGATAGAGGGGATCGTCAGCGGTGAGGTCACGAGCTTTGATGCAGCGTGGAGGACTTTCGTTGGTGCAATGACTTGCGAAGGTCTCGGAGATGGGAGTTGACACAGGTCCTGAGCACAACTCCATCACACCGCGAAGTTGCTTGAGCGGATCCACGTCCGGGATTGGGGGCATCTTCCAAGGACGTCTATCATCTGTGCGGCAGATGACGGCATACTGAAGAATCAGAATGAGGTTGTTGGTACCCTCCATTTCAAAAACAAGGTGCGAGATGAGGCGACAAAGCTCAATACAGAAAGTGTGGCCCCAGATCGGCTGGTGTGTTTCAGCGCGAAGACCACGAACGGGAGAAAACAGACAGATCGGGTTCTCATCACACTTGCGCATGCAGATCTTGAAGAGGAATGCGAAGTGGGCTTCTGTGCCAAAGGCGTACGTGATAGCTTCGGGGACAAGGCATGATGGGTAGGCAGAGGCGTCGGTGAGGTGGGCTTCAGAGGGATATCCGACCTTGCGCAGACGTGCCTCCGGGGGGAGTTCGATGAGAAGTGCCATAAGCTGGTCCATGATAGGCGAAAGTGAGGATGAAGACGAAAGTGAAGGTGAAGGTGAAAGTGAGGATGAAAGCTGAGATCATGTTGAGAAGGGATTGAAAATGAAGAAAGACATGATGGGATAAATTGACGAGAAGTGACAACCGCTCTGGATAAGGCGCCAGGCAACCAAAAAGAGCGAGCTCTACGCGTCTGGTGGTACAGAGATGGCCTGTGACGTAGCTTGAGCAAACAAATCGCAGATACCCGTGGGCAAGCTGCAGCGGAAGTGGAATTCAGCCGTAGATATTCCGGCCCACCCCCTGGCCACCATAACAAACAGGCTTCCCTACCTTAGGGGAGGCAATAAAACCTAGGACCATTATCCTAAGTGATGAAAGTATTTAGGTAAGCAAAGTGTATCTTAGTAGGTCTTTAGATCAGTTAGTTTTAGCACCCTGATTTAATGTCAGAAGATTCAATAACCGTTCCTCATCAGCAACCTGAGCAAAGACTTCAAAACAGACCAGCTAGAATTACCTAGGAAGAGGGATCATCCAACAATAAGCGCACCGATGAGGTCTTTTCCCTCTGGTCTGGAACGTCCGTCCGAGGGCCTGATTCCAACGCGATGCCTCAACTAATCACTTGGAGGGCTGAATCGATCAACTTGCTTCAGGAGTTCCCCTGTCCAAAACTCTTTGAACAAGTATTCCGACTGCCCTCTGGATTACTTCCAGCGGAACATGGTGGAGTCGTGAGAGCTCGGCAAGAGTTACGCTGAGGGCTTTGGGGAGGATTTGCGAAGGAAAGGACAGCTGAAGAGAAGAATCAAGAAGCTATATTTCTTTTACCAAACCATTACGTTCGCCGTGCATGCATTGTGTATATCGTCCGGGGAAATCTTTACAATTACGCGGGAGTGATACTTGGCCATGCCCATACGACTTGAAATCATGAGTAGAAGAAGGGTGCATGTAACAGAGTGACGGGGATTTGAACCTGCGATCCCACAACTCATGAAGATATCAAAAAGGGATAGCGGCTTCGTGGGCAGAGCTCTCCCGCTTGGGGAACGGCAGCAAACTGCTGCACCACCCTAGCGTGTGCCATACCTGACCACTACCCCCGCGAGATCATTTTGAACTGTTGTTATATATACCCTTCGAGGGCCGATGGAACCGAGCCTGTCGCCAACCCTGCCAACGTATTGCCGCATGGCTACGCCCAAGCAAACTAACATTGTTTCAAAGTGCAAATGCATGAACAAGTGGTTTGAAGCATTACAAGGGACGGAGAGCATGGAAGCATTTGATATCTTTGCGAGATTTGATGGCATAGAGAAACTTATAGAATACCATCAATAATTGCACAGGGGACCTCGACAACGATAAGTTCATGTCTCATATTGAGCGGTATTGGTTTAGAAAGCTTTATGATAGTTAGTCCACCAGGAGGTGAGCACCATGTTTCCTCCTTTTCTTGACAGAAGTTAGTTTTCCTGTTCCTCTCTCCTCGTTCTCTTTCTGGACTCTATTTTCCTCCTTCCTGGCCTTGATGCCTCGATCAAAGAAATAATTCAGAAAGGCGAAAGTTGGCCTGTCTCGGGGAAGATGAGCAATTTCTGAGATACCAGAATCCGGCATCGTGTCACTAGCGCGACAATAGAATAGCATATAGTTGCCATCTAGTCTGTGCTCCAGACTCAACTTCTTCTCCCAAGCGTCATGGTGAGGGCATGGTATGATTTGTTCACCGAGGAACGCGTATGTCCTGATTTCGTTGTCGCTCAGCGAGACTGCTGCAACCAACGTGTTGAATCATTCTCTGTCACTCGGGATAGGCTCTGAGATATTGCTTTTGGCGATGGCGATGTGCGTGTTTTTGAAAGTTGTGAATGGGAAGGACTCCAAGTTCTTGTTTGTCTTCTAGTGGACACGGATGATACAGGCTCTACGTGCATGCTCTACTCTGTCGTATTGTCGGTTGTGATCGGTCGAAAGTAAATTTCATGTGCTGCTTGAAAGACCCTCTTGGGGCCTTCTTGCCGTTAACCACGGTGAGTTTGTCAGCTTTGGACTCGGAACTTAACAGCTCGCACCGAGGATGATATGACCACACTTCTGATAGGGTATATGGGCAGGATCGCATCGAGGAATTGAACGCAAGAGTTCAGGATATTGACGACAACATCCTCACTCCCCGCAAGATCAACCTGCAGTATCGGGGAGTCGGACCCAGATCTGCGTGGCTCCGGGGCCATTTGACTGGCTTGACGAGACATGCCCTGTAGAGGTTGTGAGATTCGCGATTCAAGAAGGCTTCTTCATCAACTGAGAGATGCCGAGATTTTTAAAGTCAATTGCAGGGTCCGGGGCGGGAGGGGAGTTGAGAATATACAAGATGTTCTGCTTACATTGTTCCCACTCATCTGTGTCATAATCGATGTCCGGCTAGACAAGGGCAAGCGCAGCGTTGTTCTCCTCGGTTCCTGTATACTTCTTTTTGTCAAAGTACCCGGGTAGGATTTGGCTATAGATGTCAACCAACGCGAAGAGGCAGTCCAAGCTGTGGGTGTCGTAGGCATCTGGGTTTAAAGAGTATGAGGCTAGGTGGACGTTGCTGGAGGTATCGGCGGATTTCTGCACGGATTCGAGACAAGTCAAGTTCAACCACCCATGCCTGTGAGCGCAGTAAAGCTTCTCGCGCTTGAGTATACCTAGCCGTCTTTGGCAGTCGGTTCGCCAAAAAGCCGGCTCTTCTCTCGCTCTGCATCCCTCGACTGTCGAAGCTCCTCGATGAGCTCTGTCTTGCTAGCCAACGCGATGCGCAGGTCTGTAACAGAATCCTTGAGCAGCTTGATTTCGGCTCGCAGGATTTTGTTCTCGACATTCATGGCGTTCTCCTGGCCTTCGGCTTCCGATTTGGCAATCGAGTCATCTTGCCCCTCGTCGGTTGGCTTTCTCTTCTTGGGTCATGCCATTGTTTTTGGTTGGTAGCTTTCAGTCCTGAAGCGTCGGGATGCGGACTGATGGTTGGACGTGTGCTGGGGTGAACCCTTTTCTAGTTAGTAAATGCCTCGTAAATTTGAGTGAAATATCATGACTTACAAGTGTTGGACAACTGTGGACGTAGGATTGGTTCGCTGTCTGCTTTTCGTAACCTCAATGTTCAGTGTCGGAGTGAACAAGGAGCAGGGCTGTCGAATGCAAAAAGAAGCGTTGTGTGGTGGGCAGCTCAAGCAACACAAAGAAGATGAAATTGTGATCATCTATATACACATGTATGTATGTATGTATGTATGTATGCAAGAACAACAACCTGGCTCTCGATATAGCTGTGGCTGTGGAGACTCTACACGAACCTGAGCCAACCAACCAGCCTAGTGATGCAACTAGTAAGAGTGTTGACCCAACGACCACGTCAACTTCGGTATCGCAAAATACTGTGAATTCAACCCTAACATCAGTTCCAAAGGGCGTTTCTGCTACAAAATCGCACAAGTCTACTGATTCAACTGACAGTAACCCAACCGGCCAGACTACTGGTATCACCAGTCATAATGTGAACCCCGTAGCCAAGCCGACCAAGGTGTCAAAGGAGGCTGAAAGGTTTATTATCGCTATCAATCTCTGATCCTTCCTGATTAATCTTTTGTGAAAGATCTAGATAGCGTCTGATCTTTGCCGAGATAATATGAATACGCCAATTTCCAAAAGAATCCAGTTTGTAATGGCAGTGACGATGCTTCTTTGACTGAGAGGAGCGGGTAATACAGAAAACGAAGCACGAGAGCGCGACCATGGTGGCCCTTTCTTGTCAAGTTTTCTTAGCTAAGCAAGCTGCGCGTGACTATGGTCGCGCCCGCTTGATTATCCTGATAAATAAGACTGCTTAAGCGAGCGCGAATGCGTTCGCGCTCGCTTAATTATCCTAACACAGATGCTTTTCCCCTCAGAACTGGCATTTCATGTATCCACACAACGCTAGTGAGCATTCAGTATCAAGCTTACTTCCCCCATTGTATTGGGACTCTTTCGCAAGTGCTACAGCACCTTCGTCTCAGGACCTCGTGCGCACAGCGCCCTGGTCGAGCCAAGACAATTCTACGATTCCTCTTGGGCTACATATCGCATCTTCGTCTTATGTGAGAGTCCGGAGCCGCTTGCGATCATATAAAGACCCACTCCAAAGCACTGCCAACTCTGCTCTGCTTTTGTTGTTTACCAAAGCGCAACTCTGGTGCCTCTTGAGCACCGCACGGACCATGCAACAGTCCCTCAGGTCATGCTTCATGATCTCTTGTGTTGCATCTTCTTCAGCTCCAGTTCAAGCCTCAGCAACAACAATGTCAGTACCTCCAACAACCTCTTCCCTCGATCGCAACACGACGCGCAATAGAGCATCGGATAGCTGCTAACCTTGTCAAAGATCGACCGTTTGTTGTATCTCTTTATCGTCATCGCCGCCGACACCATGTGAGTCCCTATTCTTGATTTTCCTCTCCAACTTTGTGTTCTCATTCACAGTTCCGTGTTGCACCATCTCAACTCCCAGTCTTCCTTTCTTCTCATCCTACACTTTCACACGCCTTGCAAACAGCCGAGTATCGTACTGACCCATTTAGGCGCCCTGGTCTCTACAGCTGTGAGCTATGTCTCAAGAAAGCCATGGACTGGTATCCCAGTAAGAGAGAACCCCAGAAAATTCCAAAGATCTGTATCGACGAGGAGGACTGTAAGTTGCGCATAATTTTCACCTGTCATGCTTGCGCTAACTTTGGGGCAGTCGACAGAGAGGAGTTCTATTGCGGTAACTGCGATTGCGGAGGGGGAGATTGCGACAGTCTGAGTTTGACTCGTGCCCATGTTTGAAATTCGAGTGTTAACGAGATACAGGGCACTCAGCGCATGGGAAGTCTGCTCGAGCGCTTCATTCAGCACATCAAGGCCAATCGCCGCCTTACCAAGAAGGCGTACGATTCCAAGCCCAAGACCATCCGGCTTCGCAAGAAGGCTAGTCGAGCTATCGCATCGTACTCGAACAGATCTGCTGCCGACTCTATGAAGAACCATCGCGCTGAGCACAAGCGTGTCATTGCCATAAACACGCTCTCCTGTTTGATTGATATCAGCAACACTCTGCGCCACATCGCCTAGTACGGTATCCCTGGTTGTCAAGAACTGTGCGTCAATGCTGCTGGCTGTCAGCAAGTTTCCGTCAGCCCCGCCGGCGCCACAAATTCTGATGTTAGCTCTGGCTCTTCTACCGCCGCTGAGATGCCCGTCCGGTGCGGTCCTAACAAGATGCCTGATGAGTGTCTTTGGGACTTACCTTCGGATGAGGATGAGGAGAAGTAGAACTAAAGTTCAATATTTTGACCCCGAGGTTTTTCTTCTGATCGATGCGTGGTATATTCATCAAGATAGTATTCTCTGCCGTCTGTTTTAGTGTCTGCTGAAGGTAATCAACATATCGGCAATTGACCACCAATTGGGTTACTCTCACCTTGTCTTGACTGTGATGTTCTGTCCTGAGTTCCGACATTCAATTCTGAGTGGTGACAATACCCTAAACTCGTTGACAAGGGCCCGTACCCCAGTGAGTTAGCAGGCCAACGGTGGGCACCTACGTCGTTTCCCACCAATCGTCTTACACAGCAGACACGCAAGAAAAAGTTAAAGTGCAACAGGCGCCCATAGACATAACCAAGGGGAGACAAGAAAACTAAGGACCTTTATCCTGAGCGACAAAAACAACTAGTCTAAGGGCCTTTTAAGTCTGCATTAAATTTACCAAGTCTTTTTGTCACGTAGGTTAGAGGTCCTGAATTGCTCCCTGAGGATCAAATGACAACCTGAGGCAAATTCACATCCCCATGTTTCTTTCACGGTAGGTGAAAGGTAAAGAACACTTCACTGTCGTAGAACCTTTGGTGACTGTCCCAGGCACGGTTGTTTGAATGAAAAATGTGGAAACTATGGAGCACAGTCTTTGTTGTTTAGCTTAGTCCCTGGAGCACTCAGCGCCTTACTGCTCCGTCAATCAATCATTTGTGCACCAGTGAGCCAGACATCATCGATTCACCGCAGGAATACTGCTAGCTACCAAAACATGAGCCATATGGCTAGCAAGTATTTCTTTCACTATATAAAGTAGCGCATCTTTTCCCTTTTGCACCATTCTTTTCATCTTGTTATCATCTCAACCATACTTCGCAAGCGCAAGAGCACATGGCCACCATGAGCAACGAAGAGACCCAAGGTGCCTCTGGAGAGGACCAAGAACCTACATTATATCACATGGGCCTACCCGGACCTTTCCTGGTAGTCGGACAGTCGCTCCGACTTGTTGGCGCAATCAATGCCCAAGGGGACTTCAGGAGCCTGGCTCTGCAAACTCGTTATGGGCTGCCAAGTCATGATCAGAAGGTCAGTATCTGTGAACTAACGGATGGTGCTCAACAGGTCGTACTTGTTGAGGGAGGAGACGAGGCCTTGAAGATGGTCTTGCTCGCTCATGAAGCTGCGGCAAGATTCTGCTGCGCTGTGGGGTCTCCGTCCTTGGTGTACGATGTGATCGTGGAGGATGAACGAGACGAGGGCTCTTGAGCGGGGATCGACGGGTAAGTTCACGGAAGGCTCCTAAAAGATATAGCTGACAGTTTCAGTGATTGGGGTTCCATATCGCGGCTCGCTTTGATCCTCCTTTTGTTGACGCTATGATTGAGAGTTCATATACACAGAGAACAACAGGGGCACAAGATAAGGACAGTGACAGATATGTATATGAAGCTTTGGAGCGGAGTACTTGTATTGATGGAGACTCAACTGGATGTAACGATTCCCTTGTACACTTAGTGTTAGTCGCCATGGTTTAATCGGCTATTTGGGTACTTCAATGAGCGAAAGAATTGAGAGACTTTGAACCTATCTCCATATAGTGTTTGGGAACATTGAAGGTGAGACAACACATCGCAGACTTGACACCCCAACGTCCTGATCAAGATACTGGGACTTCAAGTGGCTGGGTTGTCCTTGCTTCAGCCCACCAATAATAAAGCTGAACTGATATGGGCATTTGCAGTGAAATATGAAATTGGATAAAGAGTCCTGTAACGCATTGAAGTTGTTTATTACCAGAAAGCAGCCTGTGCGACACCCTGAATGCCATTGACTCGAGATCCAGAATGCCTAGACATAGCCAGTCACCCATTCCTTCAGGCCCGCTTACGTCTCCGAAAAAGAAATCCTTTCCAGGCCGAAAAAAGGCAATTAAAAAGCTATTCACAGAACGGTTGTCGGCGTTCTGCCAAGATCGTTGCGGGGGAGGTCGAAACCCAAACCTCTGGCTCAAGACGTTTCATCCTCACTTAAGCGACGACGTCAATCGGCCATGCTGTATAAACAGGCTGAATCAACGTTTCGCGTCGTTTCGGCTTTAAATTTCGAGCCAATCACGTTTCAATTAATTGCAACCATATATCTAAGCTTCAAACGGTAACTATTAATAGTAGAAACCAAACAGTTTCAGTGGTAATAGAATGGTGTAATGTGCTGGAAACAGAATGACTTTGAGACGAGATGGGTTCTTAAGTGTTTAGGCGAGCGTTTCTTCAGTCCAGATGGGGACGCGAAACAGTCGCGTACTCAAATTAGAAGTGAGGTGGGCGCGAGAGGCCTGGCCTTTGGCTCCCTCTCGAGTCTCAAGAGTTTGAGGCTATTCTTGTATTTCTTGGCTTCATTCGGGTGAAGAGTATAATTATTGAGCTGTGTTCTTCCTTCTTGTACATCTCCATCTTCTCATACTCAGTCTTCATTCAAGCACATCATCTGCATCCTTCTCAAGTTCATTTTCTTGATACCCAGCACGAACACATTCCCCAAAATGCCTCTTCTTCGAAACGTCCACAACCGACGAACAACACGTCAAAGACACATCAACCCTCATCGAATACTCGCCACAAGTATTCTTATTCCCGCCCTCGCCTTGGCCGATGACGAGCCTACATCCTCAACAGATCAAGTCTCCGAGCCTTTCGTCGATCAAGTGACAGGTCTCACAATGGAGCGCTTCTTCGGCGCCCGAACCTCCTTCACATTTGCCCTGGCCTTACCCGACGCCGCACCTGCGAACGGAACTGCCGGTTCCTTCATCGGACAACTACAATTTCCGCTGGCTAATGGCGAAGGATGGGGTGCAGCTGGCTTGACGGGAGACATGGAGGGTAACTTTATCCTTGCCGCATGGCCTGACGGAAAAGGAGGAGTCATGGCTTCGTTTCGACAAGCGATCGATGAGGATAATCCTGCGGAAGTCAAGGGAAACTTCAAAGTGAGACCTTTGCCTGATGGAGTCTCGGTAAACGAGACTTCATTACTGTACACATTCCTCTGTGAGAACTGCCTCGATAGCCCATTAGGTCTCGGCCCCGAAGCTGCTGTTGGAAACGCGGTGATGGGCTGGGCATTGTCGGAGAGGCCTCCAAGGGGAGACCCTTCAAATCCTGGCGCATTCCTTGGTTTTCACGAGAGGGGCTTTGGTCCCTTTACTGCACGTCTGGCACAAGCCAAGACAGCAGGCTTTGATGCCGTTGCAGCTAAGGCCCTTGCACCGGTTGGTGACTCTGGAAGCGCTGTGGCGACTGTCCCCAACGCGTTTCTAGATGGCGGTAGTGATGACGAGGATAGTGGTGATGAGGGGACTGGAACGGGAGGTGGAGTCGGAGGTGGCAATGATGTTGATAACGATTCTGGAGATGAATCAGGGGATGAGGACGATGACTAGAAGGATGATAGAATTGTTAGCACCTCCAATGCTTTCAAAGTTGTACATCATTAGTTGAGCCAGCGTCTATACTTAGCGTACTTGAAAACAAAGTTCCAAGAACCCTGCATGCCTGCCATATTGTGAGCAACGTCCCACTGAACGAGGCTGGTACAACATGAGTCCAGCTTATGAGGCATGCCGAAACCGGTCGCGACGATGCCAGTTGGTGGTGGGACTTGTGTTCGCAACAGCTGAGCGACGTGTTGAAGGTTGCGGTTTGCCGTCGTACCCAGTCTTATGTCCTTGTCTGCCTCTATGATAGCGTATATCATACGGAATCGCTGGCTATACTGAGACATTTGGTGCGGTGGAAGAGAGTGAGTTGAAAGATGAACCATGAGAGTTGGAGCCGATCACGCCGTGGTTCGCTGGCCCATCGGACCGCCTAGCTACTGTAGCTTCAGTGGAAGGAATTTGTTCAAGTCACGCCACTTGCCAAAGTGGGGCTGTGTAACTGAGCTCTGGGCATAACCAAAGGGAGGCAAGAAAACTTAGGATAGGAAGCTATTGAAGTTAAGGTGTCACTACCTTGTCCTGGTGTCTTGTCCCTGTCTCTAATCAGCCCATCACATCAAAACTCTAATTATCCCATCTTTCAAGGTACCTTTTTGCACTAGCAGCTGGAACTCAGCTGGTCGATAACGGTATCGCTGCCCGGACAGCGAAGGCTGCCGAAAGGGTTGAAGAGAGATGCTCACTGTTTGGTGTGTACTCAGATATGGAGCCTAGATCAAATGAGAACAAAGTAAGGCTTCGCGATTGGACTTGGACCGCATCAGCTGTAGCTGACTAGAGTTCGGCGCATACTGGTGGCGTTGACCTTACTGACTTTCTGTCTCATATCAATGATCCTGACGAAAATGAAGAGATAAGCACTAGTGTATATTGGGGTTCTTCAGCATATATATTATACACTGATTACAATAAGAAAACTGTTATAACTGACGTGAGATATTGCCAAAGTCAATGAGATTAAACGTAATCAATATTTATCTATCTATCCAATCCCTGCCGTGATACACTGCAATACTAATCGTTGTTATATTATACCATCTTAGGATCTTATTTAATCTGCTGTAAGCTATGAGTACAGAGTATGTCATACAAACGGTCCAGCTGATGGTAGGCAAGAAGAACTAGCCAAAAAAGAAAAGTCTCGATGTCTCTGATCTCTTCTAGATTCCGCTGAAATGTGCACTCACAGTACCACTAATCAGTCAAACCAACAGCTCAACGAAGAAAGCCCCCAGGCATGCTTTCGGGGTCCATGGCCCTGAGTCTCAAATTGGCGAGAATTTCGGGATCGACGATCAGACTTCAGAGCGACAGCTCATCCGCCGACGCCGTTGCCTTAATCACAACGTGCAACGATGTCCTCAACACAAACTAATTGCTGCTCGACTCGGCACATAATGTCACTATCGGCTTCTCTTTTGTAGCTCACGCCATAACCTTATTGAGGGGGTAAGCCACCCCGGCCACCCTAAGTCCACCAATTTGGGTAACATAACCCATGTTGTCCTCGTGCTCTATGGCATGGTTTTCTATAATAACATCTTTATAAACAACCTAACTAGCCTCTTAAGGTATCTATAGTTAGATTAATACTTAGCTAACTTAAAATATATAAAAGCCTTAATTAAATAAAAATATACTTAAATATATAATTAACTTATACTTAATATACTTTTACTTTATATACTTTTATATATAATTTATAGTATTTTATATACTTTTAGTTAATATACTTTTATATATAATTTCCTAATATCTTATATACTTTTATTTAATATACTTTTATATATAATTTATTAGTATTTTATATACTTTTAGTTAATATACTTTTATATATATTTTCCTAATATCTTATATACTTTTATTTAATATACTTTTATATATAATTTATTAGTATTTTATATACTTTTATTTAATATACTTTTATATATAATTTATTAATATTTTATATACTTTTATTTAATATACTTTTATATAATTAATTAATATTATAATATTTTATTTACTTTATTAAAACTAAGTTTATAAGTTATATTTATTTAAAATAAAAACTTTTAATTACTTTATATATATAAAGTCTTATTTATTAAAAGTTAAAGTTATTATTTACTTACTTATATAATTTAATATATATAATATATATAATAAGCAAGTAGTATAAATAAGTAAGTAATATAAAAATCTTAACCTTCTTAAGATAAATTATAATAAAAATATAATAAATTATCTAATTAATTAAAATTAATTACTATATTTATTACTAAAAGCCTTAATTCCCTCCTAATAAGTTCTTATATTATACCTAGTCTTATTATATATATTATATTACTAAATATCTAGCCTAATTAACCTTCCTTAACTACTACTTCTTAATAATTTAGCTAATACTTATATATTTATATTTATTTAATTAATTAAATCTTAACCTTCCTATATAATTAAGCTCTCTTTATTTTATAGGTATATCCTTTTTGCCTTATACTGCCGGCTAAGTATATTATTTACCTTATAAAGCTCTTAATACTTAGCTTCTAATAAGGCAGTCTTCTATATATTCCTTATAATTACCTTTATAAGAGATTAAAAAGCTTTAAGGATTAACTCTAGGGGGCTATTATAATATCTTTTAATTTAGCCCTAAAGGTATTTAAACTATAATCTAGCCTTAAGGACTATTACTAAGGTCCTTAAAGTCTAAGCTTAAGCTTATTATGCTACCTTTTTAATAAGTATTAAAATTTATAGTTATATATTAAGCTTTAAGATTATAACTTTAGGATTAAAAAAAGTAAGTCTAGCTCCTTTAAAACCCCTCTTAATATTTAACTTAGTTATAATCTTTTAAAAGGTAATATAAAATACTAAAAAAAACTTAGTCTTAGAAATATAAGTTATAAATTATTTAATTAAATATTTTATTTCTTAATTATAAGTATATTTTAGTAGCCTAAAGTACCTAATATTAAGTAGTTAAAGTAGATATAATAAATAAGAAGGTATATAAAAAGTAATAATATTATTAACCTTATAATATATTTAAAAATTAGTAAATTAATAACTTTTATAGCTATTAAAGATTAGAAGATAATAAGAACTAATTAATTAATTAGTTATATATTAATTAAAGTATTTTAGCTAGTTAAGGCCTATTTTATTATTTATCTAGCTATTTAATATTATAATAATAGCCTAAGTACTTAAGAGGTTATTATCTTAATATTAGTTAATAAGGTAATATTAGCTTATAACTACTATATATAAATTAATTACTTAGCCTTTTATATTAATTACTTAAATTATAATAACTTATTTTTATTTTTTAGGCTAAATTAATTTTAGATTTCTATGCCTTTTTAAGCTAATAACTATTATACTACTTAATATTATACCTATTATAAAGCTAGTCTTATTTGTGACAAAGGTGGTTTTAAACAGGGAAACTAGTCCATACTAGGTTTATGTTTACAGATAGCGTAGGGCATTAATACTAAGCAGGTTAGTTATTATATCTCTTAATAATTAAGTAATGCATATTAGGCTTATTAATATAAAGAAGTCTTATTAATAGCTAGTAAGCTATGTCTATAAGAGTGCTAATAAATGTAGTTTATATACTAGTAAATAATAATAGCAATTAGTAAGGTTATTGCAGGATTAGTAGTAATTATAATAGATTAATACTAATTATAATAGATTATCTATAATTATAGAGTCTTAGTATTGATTTGTTTTATAGGGCATATATATAATTAGAGGAAAATGTGGTGTATATATAATATAACCGCTAGGGTTATAATATAATCTCTCCCCTCTATTAGGCCTTATCCTTAAGGCCTAGTTAATACTTTTTCTATTGGTTATCCCCTGGTAAGTCTAATCTTAATCCTATAATCCCCTTAAGATATCTAATCGTATAGTAAAAGCTAAGAAAACCTCTACTAATAATTACTAATCTCTTTATATCCTTATTATAGCATTTAGGAATCCTATAATGCCTTATTTTAACTATATTTATTAGAAGATAAAGAATTTATATATCCTTAATCCTGTAAAATTAAATTATTATAATTTATATATTAAGTCTAGGATATCCTGTAATAGTTATAGTCTATCTATAGCAGCTAGTATATTTATTTAATATAAAATTATTTTATAGGTTTGCTAATATAATATTAGCTTAAAAGATTATTAATAAGAAGTATTGCCTTAAGTATAAGGAGGAGATTACTAAGGATAAATTAATTAATCTTTAGGCAGAATCTACTTATATTTATAATAAAATAAATACTTAGTTTACTAAAATTACTTATTTAAGGCGTTAGTATTATATAATAGAAGTAAAGGGCTTAGATATAATTTAGCAGGGTCTTAGCTCTATAGATAAGTTAGAGAAGGCAGAGTATAATAAGTAGGCTGCTTTAGAAAGTGCTATAGTTAATAGGTCCTTCTAGGACTAGTCTGCCGTTGCTAAATAGTCTAAGTGGGATTTATTAGGTCTTAGTGCCTTTCTTAATTCTTCTAGTTCTAGTAGAACTTCTTTAAGAGTTATTAGGCATTAGTAAGGTATTTTATTAGTTCCTATATGTTTTTGCTTTCTAGGTAGTTCTTCTATTTAATTAGGTATATCTTTTATCTGTTAATTTTATTTATTTTCCTAATTACCTCTGCTTTATATACCTCTGGTCCTGTGATTTATTATAGTTTATTGCCGGTTTTAATATATATTATATTAGCGGCTGATTCTAATATTAAAATATAGTAGATTAGGTAATATCTAATATTTAGAGGTAGGTCTAGTTTATATTAATCTTCTCTTGTTTTTTGTTTAATTTTAACTAGTCCTAGGTACTTATAGTCTAGTTTATGGCTTAGTTAATCTGTTTTAATATTTTTAGTAGATAGGTAGATTATATCTCCCTTTATAAAGGTTAGTCCCTTTAACCTTTTAGGGTTATAGTGTTTTTGTATCTTTTTTCTAATATGTTTTAACTTAGTTTTAAGTTCTTTATAAATTTCTCTTAGCTTATTACTTATAATAATAACTGCTAGATTTATATTCTTAGGTTCCTAAGTATTATAATATATATTAGGTGTAAATCTAATATTTATATTAAATGGCATAAGTTTTATATTTTTATTATAGGTAGTATTATAGGCTAATTAGGCGCTTGGTAGCTTCTTAACCTAATTATCTTACTTATAATTAATATAATACTATAAGTATTATTTTAGTACTTAGTTTATTTATTTTATCTAGCTATCTGCCTATAGTCTAAAAGCTATAGTAAGTCGGTGGTTAACTCCTATATGTATTATAAGTAATTGCTAGAATTTAAAGGTAAATATTAGTCCTTTGTCTAATAGAATCTCTCTTAGTAATCCTTATTCTTATACTACCTTGTCGTAGAAGATATAGGCTATTTCTTCTGTATTTATTGCCTCTCTATAAGGTAAGTAGATTAAGTATTTTATAAGTCTATCTATTATAACTATAATACTATTATAGAAGATTTTAGTTAAAGGTTCTTTTAATAATAGTAGTTTGGTTATAAAGTCTATTATAATTAAGCTTTATAGTTGTTTTATAACCTCTATTAGTTATAGTATTCTGTAAGGTTTATATTATTATGTCTTTGTTCTGGTATAAATATTGTATTATTTAATAACCTTTTCTACTACTTCCTTTGTTATTTAGTAACCTTGCTGTAGTAGTTATTTCTATGTTTTGGTAACTCCTTGGTGCCTATGTAGTAGGTCTATGTGGAATTCCTAGATAAACTTCTATAGTTCTCCTAGGATTTCCCTGGTTTTTTTTATTTATATTTATCCTAATATCTGTATTAGTTAGGTAAATTGGTATTCTTCTTTTTAATTCTTCTCTAGGAGTTATTTCTTTATTTTAGGTATACTAGTATTATAGTCTAGGTATCTGCTAATTATATCTGCTCTTCTGTTATTTAATCCTTTTCTGTGGATGATTATAAAGTTAAATTTATAAAGGTATTTAGTATAGTATAATTATTATTAGTTAAGCTCTTATATTATAGTGAAGTATAAAATATTCTAATAGTTAGTATAGACTTTGATTTAGTGTATACTTCCTATAAGGTAGTATTTAAATTCCTTAAAGTAATTAATAATTACTAGGAACTCCTTATCATAGATAGGATAATTAAGTTCTAGTTTATATAACTTATATAAGTAGAATGTAATAGGGTATAGCTTGCCTTAATTATTATATTATCTAATCTATCCTCCTAGTGCAAAGTCTAATAAGTTAGTCTTAAGTTTTATTTCCTTATTAGGGTTAAATATAATTAGTATAGGTTTACTAAGGATAGCTTATTATAGTTATTTAAATGCTTCTTAGGCATCTTGTTTTTATATGAATTTTCTGTCTTTCTTTATAAGTTTAGTAAGGGGGTTTATAATTTTACTAAAGTCTCTAATAAATTATTAGTAGTAGTTAGTAAATCCTAAGAAGCTTTATATTTCTTTTACTGTTATTAGTAGCAGCTAGTCTGCTATTACTGAGATTTTCTTTTGTTTTATCCTAATTTCGCCGGGTGTAATAGTATATCTTAAAAAGTCTATTTCTTTTATATAGAAGTAACTCTTTTCTGGTTTAACTAGTAGATTAGTATCTTATAGGGCTTTTAAGACCTTATAAATATATTCCTTATATTCTTCTTTGCTATCTAAGAAGATTAGGATATTATCTAGGTAATATATTATAAAGATATCTAAGTACTATTAAAGTATATTATTAATTATCTGCTGAAATATTATAGGTGCGTTAATAAGTCTAAAGGGTATTACTAAATATTTAAAGAGTCTAAACTTAGTTTTAAATGCTGTCTTTTATTTATCTCCTTCTTTAATATGGATTAGATTATAAGCTCCTTTAAGGTCTAGAGCGGTAAAGATCTGTTTGCCTTATAGATAGTCCTTAAGTTCTATAATAAGCAGAAGTAGGGTCTTATTCTTAATTATAAGGGCATTTAACTTTCTGTAGTCTATAATAAGTTATAGTTTCCTGTTCTTCTTAGGAATAAATATTACTAGAAATCCTGCTAATAATATAAATATCCTGATATTTCCTTTTACTAGTTCTGTTTCTAGGTACTCCTTTAAGGTTATAAGCTCCTTTTTATTAAGGTTATAGATTTTCTAGAATAGTAAGTTATTTGTTTTAAGCTATATTTTATAGTCTTAGCGATTATGCTATAGTACCTTTATTTTAAGTTCTTCTTTAAATAGTTTCTTATAGATATAATATTCTTCTAGAATATTCTTAAGTCTATCTTATTATTCTTTTTCCTTAAGTTCTTTTTAATATTTTAATTATTTATCTAGGTTATATAATTAGGTTCTAAGGAGACCTAGGATTTAATAATTTTATTATTTCTTGCCTTTTATATATTTATATTATGCTCTTATTAGAGATAGTAAATTCTTTGCTTTATGCTTTCCCTTGCTATCCTCTTTAGTTAGGGTTTAAGATCTCTTATTATTTATTATAGTTAATTTATTATTATTATTAGGGTTACTAGAAAAGGTAACCTGGCTAGTCCTCTAGTTAATATATAGGTTTTTTGCTTATAGCTAATTTATACTAAGGAGGATATTAATTTCCTTATTTAAAGAAAGGATATTAAAAGAGATTCTTTGATTTTTTCCTAAAATAAAGACCTTAAGGTAATTAAGCTCTTAGTCTATAATTTCGTTATTATAATTAAAGAGTTGCCCTTCTGTATTAAGTAGTAGGTAAGGGTATTATTTCTTTTTCTATAGTAATTTTAGCTATATAATTATTTTTAGGTTAATAAAATTCTATTTAGCTTTATAATTAATCTAAGCGTTTAGCTATTTTCCCTTAATTTAAACTTTTAGTATTAGGTATTTTAGTTTTAGGTCTCTATATAATGTCACGGGTCAGGCTCGGGAATACAGGTGAACGGGGAACGCTTCGGGCGGGATAGATTCTATTGCTACGGATAGGCACTGCAGGCAGGTCAGGCTCTATTGACAAGACGTAGCTCCAGGAGCTACGTTCAGGAGCTATCAGGCGGTCGGTCAGGATCTTCTGCGATAACGTATCGCCACGTGACTG
>NW_022158795.1:0-60662 GCF_000260195.1 Fusarium odoratissimum NRRL 54006
TTTTTTTTTCTATGGCATTTTCTACGACCTAGCATGCAAAGTCGTAGCTGAATGGTTGATAGGTAAACTGCAAAGATTACCCTTTAGATAATAAGTTTGATTTAGATAATGATAACATGAGATCTTAAACTTCGACTAATAAGAGCAGCGAAGATAGGCGCGATAGAGTATCGCCTATTCCAAAAGGAACATAATATAAGCACTATAAAGGCAGAATGAAACGCATTAGATAAATAATAGCAACTCTTAAAGGATAATTTAGACAATTAGACTAAGATATTAAATAGATAAAATAGATTGCTATAAAGGAATCTAATGAATAACTTAAGAATATATTACCGGAGTATTGTATTTATAAAAAACTATTTTAAGAAGAACTTAATACAAAGTTACCCTAATATACAGATTACGATATCGAAATTATACTAAAAGATAGAAAGAACCTGAAATTCTTCCCTATTTATAACCTATCTTAAGATGAGCTTAATATACTTAGAGAATGGTTAAATGATATGCTACAGAAAGGATATATTAAATCATTGAAATCCTTAGTAGGATACCCGGTTATGTTTATACTAAAACCTAACTCTAATAAACTAAGACTTATAGTGGATTACTGATAACTTAATAAGATCATAAATAAAGATAAAACACCATTACCGCTTATTACTGAACTCAAGGACCGCCTATTTGGCAAGAAATGGTTTATAGCACTTAATCTTAAATCCGCATATAATCTTATTTAAATTAAAGAAGGCAACGAATAGAAGATAGCCTTCTAAATGAAATACAGATTATTCGAATACCTGGTTATGCCTTTTAGATTAACTAATATACCTGCAGTATTCTAATATATAATTATAAACGTACTTCGAGAATATCTTAATATCTTTATAGTTTACTACCTGGATAATATCCTTATCTTCTCTAATATAGAAGAAGAGCATACAGAACACATCCACAAGGTTCTTAAAGCACTATAAGATGCCAATATGCTCGTTAAACCCACTAAAAGTCACTTCTATTAGTCTTAAGTAATATATTTAGGATATGAAATCTTATATAATGAAATTAGAATGGATAGATGAAAGATTATAGCAGTTGCTGAATAGAAACTACCTATATCGGTAAAAGAAACCTAATCCTTCCTAGGATTTGCCAACTACTACCGAAGATTTATTAAAGGCTTTAGCAGAATTACTATCCCTCTTATAGAGATTACTAAAAAGGATAAATAATTCTAATGGAATGATAAGGCATAACGAGCTTTTAAACAGCTTAAGTCAGCTATTATAAATGAACCTATTCTAGTTATATTTGATCCTGACCGGTAAGTTGAACTTGAGACTAATGCTTCTGACTTTGCCTTAGGAGGATAAATAGGATAATAAGATGACCACGGTGTATTACACCCTATTGCTTTCTATTCTTATAAGATGCACAGAGCAGAACTTAACTACCCCATCTATGATAAAGAATTCCTAGTTATTGTTAACTGCTTCAAGGAGTTTAGATACTACCTTAGAGGAAGTAAGTACCTAGTGAAAGTCTTTACTGATTATAAGAATATAGCTTACTTTGTAATAACGCAAGAGCTAAACCGATGATAACTATGCTATGCAGAATACCTATGTGAATTCGATTTTACTATAGCATACTATAAAGGCATAGATAATGGATGCGTAGATGCTATTAGTCGATGACCCGACTTTGATACAGGGACTATAAAAACAAAAGAATAACTCCTAGAATTTAACCCTAAAGAAGAATACCAGTTTACTTAACCTGTTAAAATAATTGCAAGAATAACAAAAGGAATAAAATTCCTGTTAGATGAAGAATGCGACTTCCTTTGCGACTTTTATTCATATCTGCTATATAGATACTAAGGTGTTAAGAAAATAGTGAAATAACTATAAGACCAAGGATATAAGTTCATAAAAAGGGACACAGAAGATGTTATTAAATAATGTGACCTCTGTGTAAGAATAAAAGCCTAGAGATATAAACTATATGGATAACTATAACTACTACCGGTAGTATAATGACCTTGGGACTTAATCATAATGGACTTTATCACGAAGTTACCCTTATTAGAAGAACCCTTAACCGGAATCTTCTACGATAGCATTATGGTTATTATAGATTGATTTATGAAATTTTCCTACTATCTACCCTATAGAGAAGTAATAGATGCAGAAGAACTTTCTTATGTTTTTTACCGATATATTGTTAGCGTATATGGGTTACCTATAGAAATCCTTTTGGATAGAGGACCTATATTTGCAGTAACATTTTGGTAATTACTTATGGCATGACTTGGATTGAACTACTGACTTATGATAGCGTTTTAACTGCAAGTTGATAGATAAACTAAATAAATGAATTAAGTACTTGAATAATACCTATGGTGTTATATTAACTATGAACAGAACGATTAGGTTGAGAAACTACTAATAGCTTAACTTGCTTATAACACCGCTTATAATGAAAGTATAAAGCTTATACCAGCTTATGCTAACTTCGGATTTACACCAAATGCATACTATGATGCATGATAAGAGAAATTAATTAACCTAGCCGCTATAATTAAAAGTGATGACCTTAAAAATCTACACGAAGAAATAAAAATAAAACTCGAATTTATTAGAAAACGTATAAAAAACTACTATGATCTAAAACGGTTAAAGGGATTAACCTTTTCGGAGGGAGATATGGTCTACCTAGCTACAAAAAACATTAAAACAGATCAACCGATACATAAATTGGACTATAAATTCATTAGACCTTATAAAGTACTACAGAAAATCTCAGAAAATAACTACAAACTAGACCTACCACTGAAAGTTAGGCTCCATCCAGTCTTTCACGTTTTATTACTTGAATCAGCAGCAGATATTATATAAGTCAAAATAGGCAATGAACCACGATAAATTATAGGATTAGAAATTTACGAAGTAGAAGTAATTAGGAAAACAGATATAATTAATAGACAAAGAATATACCTGATTAAGTAGAAAAACTACCTAGAAAGCAAAAATACATAGGAACTACTAAAATACCTCGTTAATGCCTAATGACTTCTGAAAAGTTTTCACTAGTTATAACGAAAGAAGGGTCAAAGATAATAGACCAATTAATAAGATCAGTTGCATCAGCCTCGACTAACTTAACTATCCTATTGGAATTAGAAACTAAGTTCTCTGCCTTTTTATGATTATCTATTGCAGCGGAATCCTTTTCTAATGCCTATAAACCCTTTGCCTGGATAAGGTGCTTCTGACGACGAAGATGCATAAGCTTCGATAAATGCTTATTTAATTGTTTTTGCAAGTTAATAAGCTCTTCCTCGGTAGCCTCCTTATTAGCCTTGATCTGGTTCTTCTCCTGAACTAAGCGATTGGCTAGAAAGAAAATTAGTAAAGATGAAAACACTTACCTAAAAAAGGCACGATAAACCTTCAGACAAAGAAACGCCCTTCCTGTCATAAGAACAGCCCTGACGAGTATACTTAGAATAATTCTTCTAACCTTCCTTTATTATATACCTCTTATAATTCTCGGCGCAAAAAGAATAAGGCATAATTTTATAACCTGTAGATGCAATAAGTTTTGCTTGGGCAAGATGACGCTGAGTTTCTGAAGAAGATATAATTAGCATATTAAGAGAAATAATTATAAGAATGAGTTAGGACTTACGCAGGGAGGAAATAACGCACTTAGGGTAAGCAAGGTCTTAAGGGCGAGACTAAGAGAGAGGAGAGATTATATTATAATCCTAGCGGTTATGTTATATGTATCCTATATTTTTTACTAATTACGCATAGTTATTACAGACTAAGAGATTCCATTCGTAACCGCCAAGATCCGGTTACGATAATTACTTTAAAAACACCAGTGATTCTTAGAATTACGTAGTAACTGCGTAGGTTACTCCGTGACTACCTTAAGTATATAGACTATATTTATTATACTTCTATAGAACTTATCTTACCAGCTATTAATAAAACTTCTTTATATTGATTAAGCCTAATACGCATTGAATCTACTATTAAGAGACGTGACACTTCGATAAGCTTAGCATCACGCCCTATGCCATCTGCCAACAATAAACTTAGCACGGCTTAGTTTATCTACAGTTGGAAACTAACCGTTATAATTTTTTTTATTAATCTAGGAATAATAAATAAAATAGGGAGCCTTAATTTATATTTATATTCTTATATATTATATTTATTTTAACTTTCTTTCTTTTTTTTTTTTTCTCTCCTTTATTTTCTTCTTTATTTACCTATTAATTTAAACTTCCTGCTTACTATATTCTATTAATATCTATCTAATTATAATTAACCCTTTTACTAAAATCCCCTTTTACTTAATGCCTGCTATGCCCTTGTTAATACTATATTATTTCTTACCTATGTTATGCTATGCAGGGTACCTCTAGACCTAACCAGGGTTGCCCCTTTCACTGAAAGAGTCTCAACTTATAGTGGCTAGCTAAGTCTAGGCCTAGGGGAATATCTCTATAAACGTACCCTCCTAGGTAGTGTTATTCAGGGCAAGGACTTTGACTTTTTCCACGAGCTGGTCGTGTCACAAGGACTTGCTAGGATCGTTGCATAAGGCTTCGCAGATGGAATGCTGGGTGGTCTTGTCATTGGCCTTACCGCGGTGGTACACTGGCTTCCTCATGGAGATCTCAGAACGAGTGTTATCAACGAAGCTCTAGCGGGGAGGAAGAAGATTTGTGCCTAGCAATTAGCGAGGCCTTCGCTGGTAGTGAAGGTACTGGAATTCTGACGACTGCAACGAAAACTCCAGATGGCAAACATTACATCGTATCCGGCGGCAAGAAATGGATCACGAATGGTCAATTTGCCGATTATTTTATCACTGGGTGCAAGAAAAGCAGAGGATTCTCTGTTCTTCTTATCCAAAGGAATGAAGGCGTTACAACGAAGACTATCAAAATATCCTACTCCGCTACAGCGGGTACTGCTTACGTGCAATTTGACAAGGTTATAGTTCCTATTGATCATCTGTTTGGCGAGGAGCATCAGGGATTCACCGTGATTATGAGCAGCTTCAACAATGAACGTTTTGCCATGATTTGCGGATCTATCCGAGGCACCCGAGGTATTGTTGAGGAGTGTCTCAAATGGTGCGACCAACGAATAGTTTTCAAGCGCAGGTTGGTTGACCAGCCCGCCATTCGGTCCAAGGTCGCCAAGATGATTGCGAGCGTTGAGGCAGCGCAGGCATGGTTAGAGCAGATCACCGAGCAGATGGTCAAAATGTCATACATGGAACAAGCAACTTATCTTGGTGGCCACTTAGCATTACTCAAGTCTTTTACCAAGTCGCCGATGAAGCAGTGAATATTTTTGGCGGCCGCGCTTTGATACAACTAGTATGGGAAGGTGGGTTGAGAACTTTCAGCGAACCTATAAGTCTGATGCAATACTGGGTGGTGCTGAGGAGATCTTATCCGATCTAGCAGTGAGGCAGGCGATGAAGAAGTTTCCAAGAGCATGTTGTAAGGTCGGAAGGACTGCAAGGGAGAGCAGGTTAGAGTTGCTTTGCTTTGTTTGTCGTATTCTCTTAAGTTTCAGATACTATTAAGCTTTGCCTGATGCTGTTATTTCTATGCATGGTAGTTAAGTACATTGTTCGGGTAGCATATTCCTTGCCTTTAGATGCGCGCTTGAATCTTGGACCAACTTTTGCTCCTTCCCTTAAAGATTGGCCTCAGATTTTGACGACTTAACTTTTCTATGGCTAGTGTGCATTGTTTGCTGACCATCGTCTCGACTTTTGGCTTCCTTAATCATTTTGTTGTTCATTCGTGGTTATGGCGACAAACTAATCTCAATCATTCGTATTCTTTGGAGCGCTTGCAAGAGGCTTTCAGGGGACACAAAACGATGTCTCCAGCATCGAAATGATCCTTGGGGAAGCAGCTCATAAAGGACTTAAGTCATTTAATCTCTTTCACACTGATCGACAAATAGGTTGAAAAACATTCTGATCAAAGTCCAACGGCGTTCTTATGGTCCTGTATGAACAGGTACCGGTCCAAGATAAGCCAGGAATGGGTCTGAATAGTCCAAGAGACTGTCATGTAATGACTTGACTTATGGGTTCGCTCTCGATTGGCACGCTTTACTATCACTGACTAGCTTGCTTGACTACTTGCTTCAACCATGCATATTGCAGGAATATCTGGACACATAATAGTAATGACAATTGCCATGTGATTCCCGCCGTCCGACTCTGACGAATTAACCGCTTCGGCATGAGTCATCAACATAGTTTTATCTTTGCCGTTCTCTTCCAAAGTGCCGCCTGGTCTTGGTGTGTTTACATTTGCAATGCCTGCAATTGCTAAGTTCCTCCATCTTTCAATTTGTCCATAGAGGTAAGCATCACCGAGGCTCAGCTCTTTTCAATGTCTGCCTTATGCGAGGATCCCTTGTTTACCTATACTTAACGTGTTATGGAAAATATATTGAAGGCGACGCTCCGTCTTGTTCACCTTTCTCCTCGGGTGCCCGTGTACGAAAGGCCTTGGATGTGGGGTATCGCAGGCGTTGGCCTCGGCGATTCTCGAGCGTGATACGACTATGAACCGCTGTCATCCTTTGCCGAGGTTGAGGCGTCTACAGCGGGGGGGGTTGAGAATATCTCGAACATCGCTTTAAATTAGAAAAACATCTTTTGTATTTACTGTATCGCTGACATCTTAAACCTCTTGGCACCTACTCTATTATTTTTTCGTAAAGTCTCATGCACGAAGATAATCCTCGACCAACTTCAAACCTGCGTTAACACCAAACCTAAAACATGGGGCCATGGATATGGGTAATAGGTTTACTTTTCATATTCGGCCTAAAGAATATGCCCTTGATTTGGCATGTAAGTGTGGAACTTGACTTTACTGATCTCAACCAATTGACCTGAAGCTTGGTAGTTCCGTTTTTTTCGCGCTCTCGCAGCTGGGATGCTTGTACATCGCAAGGCAAAGCCTTTATTTCGACCCAGTCACATTTTCCTTCCAGCAGTATCTGCAAGTCGATCACCACTAATGGAGTGTGACTTTAACCTCCATAAATCGAATTCTACCTACTTCACCGACCTCGACGTATCCCGAGCGTATCTTTCCGGTATTCTCTTCGGGCCACTGTTCCTAAAGGGCCTTAATGGCCAGCGATGCAACCTAATTGTCGGCGCTGTGGCTTGTTCATTCCGCAGGGAAATCAAGCCTTATCGAGCATATGAGACTTGGACGAGGATTGCGAGCTGGGATGATAAATGGATTTATATGGTGACTCACTTTGTGTCAAGTCGCACTTCTGCGTTGCCCCCAGACATATTGAGGTCAGGAGCTGACAACCGGAAAAACGAAAGTGAAAAATACCGGCAGTTCTCTCGATATGATACCACAAAAGGGGCCGTGCTAGCTTCTGCTGTCACGCAATTTGTCTGCAAGCAAGGGAGAAGGACAGTGCCCCCCGCGCATATTCTAGCTGCGTCTGGCCTACTAAACCGCACACATTTAGCTTATCAGCATAGCAGCCCATTGTCACCCAGTCCGTTTTTTGATAAAAGAATGCGACTAGATGACACTATCTCAAAGCCAGAAGAACTTATACCAGCAGATGTTGAAGCAATAAGGAGGACAAATCTGTTAGTTGTCCAGCTACAAGGCGGCTGGGGCAAGGTTCACGAACTTTTCCAACCCGACGGCACTATTCTCGGCTTTCACAAATGTATTTAAGGGTAACAACCCGCTCTCTAGCTTAACTCTGCCAGTCACGCCGATTACAATAGCCTCCATAGCATAAACATCGTGGGTATTATAGCTAGCCTGACTCTCCCATATGATGATAAATTTAATATTTGTTACTCTTCGAGAGGTCTTTGCTGACGTTGATTTGAGATGCTTTGGTATGGAACGCTCGGAACTAGGGGAGACAGATATATACAAAGCGAGCGCTAAAGAAATAAAGATAGACTATCGTTTTTGATACGATTTATCTCCTAACCTAGAGTAAACCTATAGTAAACCTGCAGATTCTCCACAGATTAAATAAATTGTAACACTATTCGCCAAGAGATAACGCAATCTCCACTCTTAAATAAGCCATTCTGTTAATAATGTTCAAAGCTGACATTGTCCATTTTATCCTTACTGGACGGACAAAGGCGTCATCTTGGGAGATGCGTTATCAATGATGTTCTTAATGACATGAGGGTGGAAGGAGTAGTCAGTATCACCAGTCTGTCCAGGCATAGGCGCTGTCTTGCGACTGATACCAAGCTTCATAGTGTGTTTGCTGTCCAGGTCCCTAGGGTCAATGACTTCCCCACCGACCTGTTATCAGGAGTCAGTCATATGGTATCGTAAAAGTAGTTATGACAGGTACCCACAGTTTGAACGCGCCACTTCAAGTTCTTGACGAGGAATGGCTCAACATCCTCGGGACTCATGCTGCCTAATTTTCCAGAGTTTGCATAGTCAAGTAACAGAGAAGTGATTGGTGTCGTGCTGGTAACGAGCTGGACTTCCTCCTCTTGGCGTGCGCAGTTGTTGCAAGTCTCAGTGCGGGAGGTGAAGATATGAGAAACTCCCACAAAGCCAGGAAGGGAAGACCACTCGAGACCAGACTCGCCTTCAACGTCACCGATGATGTAGAAGATGGTGTATGATCCATTCATTGCCATTCTTGTTGTTGGTTAGTCGATGCTTCTCAACAGATGACTTTAGGGATGCTAACCTCTCGACAACAACATCGATGTACCATTCTTGCGAGGTCTTGGAGGTTGGGGTTGCTGCTGCCAGCACTTCCTGTTCAGTCCTCTTCTGGAGGCTCGGCGGAATGAAAGGTATGAAGAATTCTGGAGGAGAATCATCAGACTGGTAATCGAAGACTTGTGCTTTCGAAAGGTCCAAAGGCAGCATATCTGCTGGGGGAGCCCCAAAGTCTTGGTTGACATCGAGTCTTCGGCTCCAGCCATACTTTCGCGCAAATTCGTCCCGGACTTGATCTCGGGCCTTTTCCCCAACTGTTTCCGGATAGACATATCCAAAGGCCTGGGTCTTCCACGCTCGATCAGGGGTCCAGTACCTTTCTGCTTTGTCCTCGGTGAGAGGCCACTTGCGGAACGGGTACAGAGGTAAACCGGCCTTAGCCTTTTCTTCATCATCTTTCAACTCGTTAAACCAGTGCTCCTGACCATTAGCAGCCTGCCAAACTGCAAGTAATCTATCGATTTGACTACAGTCATGTATAAGTAACTGGGTCTGCTGGCTGTGCCGTACTGGGTATCACTTACCAATGATGGATCCAGAAGATAGGGTCGAATGCCGCCACAGGCACGCAGCTCATATGTCCACTGGTAGATTTGATGTTACCGCGGGTTCCTTGGAAACCACCTATGAACACGTGGTAATCGTTATGAAGACCCTCGATTGATCCGGTGTTCGTTCTGAGGATCTCCTTTTTGTCTCTCAGATACTTGAACTTTTGGCCCAAGTTGACACCATCGGTTGAGAATGCTTGGAAGTTACTGTAGACTCCGGACTCAATCATGGAGAGACTGCAACGCATCTCGTCCTCGCGAATCTTGTTGAGAACTGTATTCATGGATGCGGCATTGGCTGGGTCGGATCCTCCGTGACGAAAGGTGAAGTCTTTGGCGTGGTCCAGTGTTGTCTACAGCACGTGAGTGAGAAAGATACTTTTTGTTCGTGACCAGTGAACTCACATCAAGATCAGAGAACTCCCACTGAATCCTACTTGAGTCTGCAGCCTCAAATTGGTAGTTAAAGAACGGGTTGTCCATGGCTTTGAGTTCGTTGTCAGGGAGAACCTTGACCATTACTTTCTTCACTGTGAAGATCTTTGGTGCATGATAGTCATACGGAGACGTTGTCGTGTTTCCATCTACAACTCCTGGGATCGTGACGTTGTAGTCTCTGGGACGATAATAGTCCCAGTACGGAAGCCGAAACTTCTTGGCAGCAGCGGTATACTTTTTCTTATCTGCTTCCGAAACTTTCTTAGACCTAGAGAATCGTTCAGCGACATTGGCGACTTGGCGGAACAGAGTTTGCTATATATCCAGAAGAGTCAGTGCAAGCCTTTAATAAGCAGGTCCGTTAGCTATCTTACTTCAAGCATGGCAAGGTAGGGCCGGTGCCAGGGCGAGAAGGTAGCGGTGCCGTGGGCACAGTAACCACCATCACCATTCTCAATAGTTTGGTCGGGTTTCTTTCCACGTTCCGTTTCCCCACTCCACACATCGGCTGGCAGCCCATGTATGGCTGATAGTGATCAGCCAAACAGATATTCGTAAGGAGGCGAATGAATGACTTACCCGCGATCTGGAACCAAGACATGATCTCCTTCGATGTGAAGGAATAGCCAGCATCGACTTCCCAGTTTACCTTTTTGCCCTGGAGTTCCATCAGTGCGATGAGAAACAGGTTGAAGGTATCAGGCTGAGTCAACAACATCACGTCGATGTCGAGCCGTTCTTGTACTCCGGAAACTTCATGGAGACCGATTACAACTCCCTCGTCATGAGCTTTGTTAAGATTGTCCATGATGGCGATGATTTGTTTTTTTCAGGGTAAGTTCTCTTGAAGAGTTGTCGGTTTTTTATGGCAAAGAGGTTGATACAAATCACTAAGTTAAGGACCAGACTGCCCTTATATATTTCGCCTTGAACTCAGAAAAGGTTCGACTGTCCAATGCTCATTAATGCAAGTCTACCTACGCGACGGCCGCTCACTTCACAGCAAAGAATGGAGAAACGTACGATGCAGTTGCTGTCAAAGTGCCACTCTCGGTCATCTCTTCCCTATCAAGAAAGATGCTGCAGAAACCTCGCCATGTCTTGGAACTATTTCTTCGAGCTGATACCAATACATACGTTAAAATATGCAGACAGTACCGAGTAGGGTCTAGATAAATGCCGCTAGAGCTAAGTTTGGCGCCGGTGGCGTTCTCTATCAGTAGCTGAAAGCGTAGAGCGGATTAATGCAGTGTCTTGCAGCAGCTGAATATAAACCAGCGAAAAGCTGCATATGACTGTGTCGGACTCTGCCCTATCATTTCGAAATGTGCAGCCGCATGTCTCAGGTGCCGACTCAACAGTCACACTGCATAAAAGCATTCTTTGATGTAGACCAAGCGTCGGGCTTGCGTCTCGTGAGGGGACCAGTCACATTCAGGCTACAACACCCCACTTAAGCTTTGAGCACGCCCGAAATCAGCCAGCCTTTTTAAATATTGTCTTGGGGGCAGGAATCTTCGCTAATTGAAGGATTAATTCCGCGTTTGTGTAGCTAGATCAAATACTAGTTCTATCTGGCCTGGGCCAGTCCACATAGGAGCACTCATACGGGTTGCGATAAGATATCACATACCCAAAGGCATATCACATACCCAAAGGCAAAGGCGGCGACCTCAAACATTGTCTGAACGATATCAAACACTGATTGGAACAGCCTGGGATTCCTCCAAGACTGGATCCCACTTTGCCAAGAGCCTAAAAAAATTACAATTCTGGCTTATCACCGCAGCTGCAAACTCTCGGCTAGCAAGCCGTCCGTGGCCGGAAAAGAACAGCCCTTAGCGATATGACTTGTATCCAAGCTGAGGTGCGAAGCCTTGGCGAAGACAAAAATAGTGCCTTGAGGCCATCAAGTCGACTGCTAGAACTCCATATCGGCCTAGACATTCGAGAGGCTGAAGTATGGACACATGGATTTCAGCTTGTCATGTAGGGTGGTACCATGGTGTCTGCATTAGGGTTACAGGATTCAATCAGGTGGTATGTATCGTATTAAATGTTCTGGGGAACATCATGAACATATTGCTTAGCGAGACAATTGGCATGCTCTTATCAGCCTCGAAAACGACGTCAACGCCGAGTAATGGCAAGTGTCCAGCAACAGGAACTCCTATCGAGCGGTGAATATGCCGCGCCGCCTTGGCAATCGACCGATAAGGAAGATGCGTTGGAGGCTACAGCAAATTACTCACCTGCAGCTACGAAACAGCAGATTATCAACGCCATTGTCTCTTCTGTGCCCAACCTGGAGAAAGACGGTGAATTGCAAGTCGACCAATGGGATGCACGACTTCCTCTTGGACTCGCAGGCTCTTCTCTTCCCGCAAATAGCCTAAGCGACCACCTTTTGTCAATAAACTGGCTGCCATTTGATAGTATCTCTGTGGGAAGCCTTGAACTTCACTGCGCCCAAGAGATAGCTCATATTGCGGATGGAGCCGAGGATGTGACTATGCGAGCTTATATCGACCCGGAGACTGGGCGCTCGCTCCCAAGTATAGCAGCAACCCCAGGGCAAACTATACAGCAGGATCACGTGTCTGCCTTGATCACATCGATGGCCACAGGCAGACTGAAGAAGACCTAGGATCTAGAATATACTGGTGGGATCTTCCCCAAAAAAGAGGCTTGAATTATTCAGACGGCGCAGGGTTTCGTGAAAGCCAGTCAGAACGATATATGCGTCAACGAAGGGCTTCCTATATGCTTGCAAGGGAGCCGCACGAAAATTGTCAAGATCAACCACCTTGGATCGTCGAGCTCAATACCAGAGCCGCAGCTATCAGTGAAATTTCGGGCGATATATCCGACATTATCTTCGAAGAGCTGATATCGAGACTCGAGGAGCATGAGTATTGCTCAAATTCTGAGTAACGTCACTACTCATCAGAACCTTTTGTAATCCAAGCCCGTCCTTAGCCTTTTTATCTATCTCTATTTTGATCGCTTCCACCCTGTCAATCCGTTTATTGACAGGTCACATTTATGTATTCCGCTTTGTGACTGGAGTTTGTGCTTAGCCACCGCGGCGATTAGATCGAAGTATTTTGGATGCGATGAGGTCAATCAATTCGGAGATTGTTTGTGTAGCACTCTTCATGAGATGATGGTCGAAGAGGATTTTCCCTCGCTATGTGATCGTGATTTGTCTTACACCAACACCATATAGCTTGACTTGATCGAGTCTTAAGAGCCACTGCCGTACACACAGTCTCGCATTCTGGCAGCGATTGGGCTTTGCCAGAGTCGCCAGTCAGCTCTATGGAAATGCGGATACAACGCTTTGTCAATAGTTGCATATGTCCGTCGTCAATTTGATCTGTTGGCTGAGGATGACAAGATCGGTTCGTATGACGAAGATCAAGGCCTGGAACAGTTGTGGGTTACGTGACAGTTTCGGGAGACTCGAAGAAGAACAGGGCTGTTGTTCTGGGTAAGTTGATTTTACATACGCCAACTAAAAAGTGCCCTATTCTGACAAGATGTGCAGTTGACAAGCTGCTGGGTTGCTCTTGCGTCAGGCCATTATCCGTCCATATATCCAGAGACTTCTAAACTGAAGCTTCCATGCCACGACGAGTTATGAGATGCTGAGTTACCGCGACAGTGGTTTAAGGCTGCAGGAATTAAATATTTATGCTGTAGCAATTGGTCAGGCATTGTGGTATAATGTCTAAGTTGTGAGCCAGATGTGTTATTTGCAGTTGAGACTTGTGGCTGAGAGCTTATATCAGCACAGAGAACTTAGCAGGAATTGAATGTGGTGCAAAGACTGCCTTCACTACAGAAGAGTGTTCACGATCCGCGGCTCATGAAGTTACGCTCGAATTATGGCAAAAGCTGACATTGCCATACTCTTCAGTGTCTTTCACCATCGTCTAGAAGTTAGTTCACCGAAGATGGGGCATTGAACAGTACGTAAAAGATACGTTACGCTACGAACATGACCAAGTTTCATCATTTATCGCCACGCCACATTACAAACACCTTGGATCAATACCAGAGTACAACACGTGGCGTAATCAGTGCTGTGACTGTGTAGATGTATTGTACCGGGATGCACCTAGCTTATCAGTCAGGGCTGGGGGACTTGAAGATTCGAGATTGTTACATCTTCACCTGGCTCGACTCTTACTTCTCACACCATTAGAAGATCTTTTGGCAATTGCCCAGCATAATTCCAAAAGTGGTTACTCAACTCACAATAGTATTTTCCGCACTACTATTTCTCACCCTTTTCCAAAGGAGGGTGTCAAAGTTTGGGCCGCCCAAGACCGGTACAAGCCGCGCTTGGCCGTGGTACATGCCGGTGCCATGCTTTGGCACGTAAGACGATCGTCGCTTCGTTTTTCCTTGGGCCCGCTCCGGGAGATCGTTTCGGAGATGTCCCGGAGAAGGTTCAGGATGAAGCAAAGGTCTACGTTGTCGTCAATGGAGGAATTGCCGATAATAAATAATGTTTTCACAATGTATTCAATCACAGGGGTATGCTTAATTCAGTATTGGCCTTATTATGACGCAAGACCTTTTGTCGATTGCATTATTCTGTTTTTTTCTTTTTTATAACAGAACTATTAAAACTTCAATCTATACTTCAATACCCCTTTAAAGGTGAAGTGTTTCATACGTCTCGGGTACTCGGTACAGTCTTTAAGATAGGAAATGTGTCTAGGTTTAGGCTACTATCTTGAATTATATCAACTGGTATAGCGTCAATTAACCGCTATCACGTCTCAAATTGAATTAATTGTATGAATCAATACTGAGAATATACGATGCCCAGATTTAGTTGAGACGAAAGTATATAGCAAACAGTCTGTTTTTCTTCTCTATTAACCTTACTCTATCTTATTAAAGGTTTATCTATTTTCAATGCCTAATAATTCCCTAAAATACTTATTACTAAAAATATAAGGATAAATTTTACTATAGGATTTAGAATATAAATTAGAATAATAACAGTAATTATTTTAATCACTTAGTTACTAATAATAAAATATAAATAAAAATAATACTTCGATTAATAATTAAAGTATTTATTAGTATACTATAATCTTCTACAGTACTTTATGTAAAAGAATATATCACGTTCTAGGTCGTGACCGTCTTCCTTGATAGCTTGGTCGATCATATCGATCATATCGATCACATCGTGGCCTTCTGTTAGATAAGGCTCGTCGGGATCGGGTGTCTGCAGGCTTCTTCTGAGCATCGTTACAGTGCAGCTGTGATGCTGTTAGCGGTTGCGATCAGAAGGTATAGGGGAAGTCGGATCGGATCACTTACTGTGGAAGCGCAGTGGATGATTCAAGCGTGGTATCTGCAGGAGTCGGCGAAAGAGTGGCCTTTGAAGTGGGTTGCAGGAAGAAGATTGGGGCCAGCTGAAGAGCAAGTAAGGCTCTCCAGCTGGGTTATGTGCAGCTAGGTTCAGGCTGCAATTAAGGCAGCTAACTATGATAATATTGACTTAATGAAGCTTTGCCTGCTGAGGGGTAATAAATGTTTAAATTATGTTAGACTTTGGAGATGCTTGGATATGCCTTTCGAGGCTGACTTGTAAACTTAAAAATATAAAATATCACATTCTAGATAACCTTTGTTCTAGTTAGCACTACTATTCCTGTATATAGAAACATATTAAATTAACTCTATACCCTGGTAATAATTAACTCTACTAGGGTTAAAGGAGGTTAGGAATAACTCTATTGAAGTTAATTTTAGACTATAGGACTGGGGTTACGGACTTATTTTAATAAGAATATCTGTCTTATGGACATGCACAAGGTATTGCCGCAGTTATTAAGACGGCATATCATGGAGCTCGCGGATCCCAAGGTTGAGTGGGCGATATCAAATCGTTGGTTCGTACAGCATCATGGTCTGGTTTGTGTCTTGAAGAAACGAGCAGAAGCCATGTGAGATGTATATCTTAGAAGTAAACTCCTTACAGAAAGCTATTTAAGCATAGGAATTTGAATGCTTTAATAAAGTATCAGACACAGGGATACTACTTTGTTGCACAGCCTTCAACTCTCAGGTACTTAAGATATAGTAGATTTATTCAATTCCTGGTCCGTGACTAATTGCCATGACTAGCTATGCCTACGCAAATAGACACACAGGCTGATACCTAACTTTATCAATATTGTAGCGAGTCGAAGGTCTATTTGACCTGCCTCAAATGTGTGTACACACTCCCCTGACGCTTCGATGTTCCAAATCTTGACAAGGAACGCGCACTGGGTTGCCAGCATCTTTCCTGATGGGGAAAAGATTATCGCATAGACAGAAGAATCGTGGCCCTCAAGGGTAAGCGAACTGTTGCCTGGACGTGCCATATCCACGATCTCGATAATGCCGTCTTCAGAGCCCGAGGCAAACCTCTGACCATCTGTAGAAAATGCCATGGCTTGTATGCGTTTGCCAATTTCATTCGTCTCGCTGCCATCTTTGATTGCCTTCGGATCCCATATTCCAATCTGGCCATTAGCTCCAACTCCCCCTACAGCGAGCCACTGTCGGTCGGCTGACCAGGCCATTGTCATGGGAAGACCGCTTCCAGCCCCTGTTGCAGTTCGCGGGTTTGCATATGCAACGGCTCCGGTAGTGGCATCAATTATGGCGAGCCGGAAGGGGTATTCAGTGCACGTTGCAACCTGTGTACCGTCATTTGAAATGGCTGAGGGCCTCTGCGGTGTTGGCAATGGTCTCTCAGCTGGATATTGGCCTGAGGGCGGGAGCCCGTACCCGTCTTCTCTCAGTAATTCTACCACTCGATTGGAGTCTGCCTCGGAGAATCTCCAAATTGAATGACCGTGCTCGCCAAAGGCGTGTCCCACCCATGTTCCTTCTGAAGAGAAAGCTGATGTTAAAAGTCGTTCCGGATGGATCTCAGGGTAGTTGGTCCATTCGCAGCCAACTATATCCCGGACGCCAGGTTGTTCTGAGCCAAGGAGGATACGCTGGCTGTCAGATGAAAAGGAAAACCGAATTTCCGGACCGATCGGAAGTTGTTGCTCAACTGTAATACTGTAAATGCAATCACCCGTTTTCGCATTCCGAATCTGAACCTTCGGCTCACAGGACCAAGAGGCGAGCCATTCGCCATCCGGGGAGAAAAGAAGACCAATAATAACAGTTCCTCGAGTATCGACTGTTTGACTCTTTATGAATTCCTTTGACTTGGTATCCCAAAATTCGATTGTGCAGTTTTCAGACGCTGACGCAAGGCAGGAACTGTCACTGGAAAATGCAACTGCATGCACCTCTACATAAGGGCTGTTTATAGTCTGTAGACAAACACCCGTCGCTACGTCCCAGATCCTGATTGTGTGATCATGAGAGGTCGATGCTAACCATTGGCCGTTACCAGAGAAGGCCATATTGGATACTGTAGATGTATGGCCTTCGAGCGTCTGAACACAAGGATCCCAGTCTTCCGAGATAGGTACATTAAGCCATGACGTCTCGAGAGTATGTTGTTTGAATGTCTGTCTTGCCAATGAAGCTCTAGGACTGAAGAAAAGCCCGGATGCATATGTTTGTAAGGGAAACTGTTCGATTGCACTTTTGAAATACAGGGCAAACCGATTGACGTCTCGCCGGACACTAATCAATTCGAGGTATTCTGTACCAAGCTGGGACTTCGTTAGAACAGGCACGCATGACATATAGAACAGGGACATACCACTAGATTCTGAAGCTTTTGAATTTCCAGCATTGCGATAGGTAACTTTCCAAGGAGCGAACAGGCCTCTAGCCAGTAGAGCACCGATATTTTGAGGAATTCGAGGGTGGCACACGCAATTTCGTCGTCGAATATCGAGATGTGATCGGCCCAGTAGCAACAGGCATACTTGACCGGGGACAGGGGATCCAAGGCATCCTTCCGGTCAATGTCAAGTACATCTGCACCCGGTTTCTTAAGATCATAAATGTCGTACTTGAGCGTCTTCTTCATCGTCTCCAACATTGCGATCAGCATAGTGTGATGACTACGTAGAATGCTTTCTGATAACTGGTCCTCCTTCTCAGCTTCCCAGATAAACTCCTTTGCAAACTGGTCTTCCAACAAGAAGTCCTTGGCGGATTGATGCATAAACGAGACTAAGTCTTCTGTGACAACCAGAAACCCTTTGCAACGCAAGACTTGTTTCTTCAGGGCATCAAGTCTATTCGAATGCTGGGAGAGGGACTGGGAACTTGACGACAGTTCTCCCAATGATATAGGACGGTGCACAAGGGTGGCAATGGCTAAGATGTCCCTGCATTGCGATGCATGGCGGGAATCTTTGACCTCCTGCATTATGCGCCTATAAAGGTCTTTCAGGCCAGATGGAAATCCCTTCAGTATATCGAGGATTTGCCAATCATCGATATCGTTATCCAGCAATTTCTGACAGGCTAAAGCCACCCAGAGAAAGGTACTGCCAGACTTTTCGGCAAAGATATTGTGAACCTCGGCGTCGAGTTTAGTCTCCTTAATTCTCTCGAGTTCTCCCACCTTATACTCAATAAAGGCATCAACAGCATTTTTGATTGATTCCTTGACTTCCTTGTTATCTTCGAGAGACACAATGACTCTTTGTGAGGCAATTGTTTTCTTCATAAAGGCGTCTTGAAATTCCACCCAGTTACGACTCGAGACAATCCACCTTACTTGAGATTTCTTATTACCGCAAAAGTCCACAATCAGGTCAAGGAGTTTTTTGTTGTCTTTGGTGCATTCGTCAAGGGCGTTGATTATGATAGTGGTACCCTCAGGGACCCGATTGCTGCTGTCTGATATCATTCTCCTGAAGATGGATGTCAGAATTTCCCAATTGTTTGGTCCGTTGAACGCCTGTTCCCCTGCGCTGTCAAATTCACTGCGTATATGGGAGACTAGAGCAGGATGCTGATGGGCAAGACTCCAGATTATCCCCCGAAGAACAGCTGTAGCATTGTTCTGATGATTCCTCGTGGCTTGGCAGAAGAAGCATGAAATTAAGCTCGGTGTCGTCTCATCAAGGCGATCAATGATGCCACATAGGAGCATTGTCTTGCCTTTCCCAGGGTCCCCTTTGATCCAAAGCAGTTTGTAATCAGGGTCTTGTTGCCAAGTCTGGAAACCCTCAGTAAGGAAGATCCAGGAATAGCAATGAGACAAAAGCCCACCCTTCTCTTCTTCAATCCTCTCCTTATCATAGAGTGGATTAGTTATATAGAGAGCCCGAAGACACAGTCTATTGCTTTCGTCCTCATTGAGCTTCTTTTGTTGCTCGGTCTGGCGATCGATAGCCTTCTCAATGCTTTTAACACCAATAATCAGAGTCTTGAGCCTGTCGCGGGATTCTGTCGTATTGTACTGCTGAGAATGCTTATCAAATTCTTTTTCCGAGGCCTCAATGTCCTTGAGCTTGCCACTCCAGTAGTCTATATTGACCACACTCTTCAGGAACGCAGTGGCCCGGTTCTTTTGAAAGTAGCACACACTCTCTATCAGGTAGCAAAGAAACTTCTGGTACAAGTCAAGTACAAGTGGCTGGAGCTCAAGTCGTAGTTTTGTCAATGCGGTCTCTTCAACGTCTTCCTTCGACTCCAAATTGTCTTCAAGGAGAAGTTCTGCGAGGTTCCAGTACCAATTGACACGAGAAAGAACGTGCTGGAGCCCCTCGCGATGGATGCCTGGCTGCTTCGCGGGGTTTGAAATGACTTCAAGGATGAAGCAAACGCCTACCCACGGGATTGCAGCTTGCGGAACGGCTGATACGGCTGGTTCAACTAAAGCTCTCACAGTGCCAAAGAGTTCCAGTCCATCGTTCACCTTCTCGTAGATCTTGGCTTCCTTTTCAGTCTTGGACAGGCCGATCTGGACGAGACGTTGCATGTGACGCCACCGCTCCTCATGGGAGCTCCCAAGTGAGACTGAATCGGTATCGGGGTTGTCTTTCTTGAGCTCGGACACGAGAATCTCTTCATATTGGGCGATGTACTTATTTTCACTCTCTCGGAGCTTATCGTAAGCCTCATTCCACAATTGCTCTTGAAGCTTGTTCTGTTTGCTTTCTTTTTTGATTCATTGACGGCAAGAGGTAGTTGGTTATCGACAGGAGGTGGTTGGGGATCTGTAATTGTGCCGGGAAGCTTGGATAAGCGTGGATTCCCGACTGGTAATGAAGCCGTGTTGGGCTCTTCTTTTACTTCGTTCCCTTCTTTCGCGTTGAAATATTTCTTAAGCCTCTCTAGGTAGTGCCGGCCACCCATATCGATTGATTTATGGAGTAATACTCAAAGTAGGTCGTTATCTGTTGAACGCCGGATCTCGGTCCATAGGAGGAGTGATAGTCTGAAACAAATAAAGTAGCAGGTCGATAGCTGTAAGGTCCGCAATCAGAGAGAGGGTTTGAGAAAGTGAATATTTGTTCCTCTATGATTGATTCCCTTGTTGTCTGAATCCCTTTTCATATTTGTCCCGTGTCCCAGCAGGCCCTAACTACGTAATAAGGCGGGGTAAGGCAGCCACGGACTAGTCACCCTTAAATGCGCCTCATAAAGCCACTTAGAAATTTCCATCCACTGTAGCTTGGGCAGCAGTGTCGGGAGCTTGTGTTGATCATTCTCACATGTTGTTTGCAGTAAGCTAGTCAAAGCGGCCAAAACTTTATCTCTCTGGCATTTACTAAGTCCAATCCGTGTCAAACTGTCATTGGTGTTGTTTAGGGCATCACCGCCTTTGTCCGACTAATGCAGCTGTGGCGTTCTTCTTGCATCGTCATTCGCTTTCATTCTGCAGCTATATTTCAGCTCTCCAAGCCCGTTCTTGATCTGCATGGTATCCATAGTGATCTACAGATGGCAAATGGATGAGCAAACCGGGTACAATCCTCGTCCGAACGCCTTCGGAGCGCTCACTCAGATTACGAAAGGCCCTGCGTGGGTCCGTCTGCGTCCGACGGACCCATATTACTAGCTAGGGCCGTGTGGTGGGATCGCCGAGCCACAGAAAGGAATTGTCAAGAAAATGAATTGGCCATCCGTGAGAAGGTACAGGTGTTCATGAGAAACAAAATCCTATCCTTCTCAGTAATTTGGTTATACAGACATATAAGTTACTAGGCTTAAGCATGGCTTTTCTAACCAGCTCTAAATGGTCGACAATGATGCTAGAGCACCAATTCCAATACTAGTGTTGGTCTTCTTTTAAAACTCAAGTTCTTGGCCGGATTCAAGTGATTATTTAAATACATGTGATATTCTCTGCAGATCATTGCATTGAGAGGAAAGTATCACAGTGGACTTTAATTTGAAAATCGAGGTTAAAGAACGCTTGTTCACTTGTGTTTTCATTCCTAAGCCTTTTGTAGGGTCAACCTTTCAGTCCACAATGGCAGGCTCAATGATTTCCATAACTCTGTCCTTCCGCCCGTGGTATGTTCAGGTTAGAGAAATAGTTTTTTTTTTAATATTTATAATCTTATTGTAAGTAGCCTCTAACTGGAACAATATACGGTTATGAGACCTTTTGCTTATTGACAAGATACACCCGACACTGAACATACTCAATGCCCAACAAAACATTGTGAAGTCCCAGATCATTCAACCACCACTCAACTGTCTTATCGTCCACCGTGTCCGCCTCCCTGATCCAGTCTTCTGTAACGGACCCAAAGAGCTGCGAGATAGAGGCCCATACGTTTTGAAAACGGCCGGGGACTCCAGAGAGTCGGGACATCAGTATGACTAAGAGGACAAGGATGAGATGAGTCACAATCACGACCAAACCGCTGATAAAGGCGCTCCAACCTAGCTATCGAGTAGCTTGGACTAAAGAGACTTGCATTGATGATCCGACCATGTCGAACATGATAATCCCATCAAAGCGTATAGAACATAACCTTATAAAGTAGGCCTGTAGGGCTATGGCTAGGCTTTTCGTGCACATGGCCACGTCGCTGAAAATCAAGAATTAGGCGCTATTCACCATACCAGCATATAACGGGTCCCAGTCGGCACTATAGATACCATCGTTAGTCTCCATGCTATCTCCAGTAACTAGAGAATTAGGTTGCTTACGCCGCAGAGGGGGTGCAAAGTGGAAGGTTCTGCGTTGTGCGATAGGTATTTCTGATGTCGTAGCGCCAAGCTGTTGCAGAACAGTCTTTGTATTACACTTAGCCGTCAGGGGGTCCCAAACTAACGAAGGCTCTGCGAGTCTTGGTGTGGTCCTCGTCGTATTGTTTTCCATTCGTTGTGCCTAGAACGAGGTCATGTACAGGGTAGCCTACAAGAGCACGGTGGTATTTAAGCTTAGGTCTGATACTGTGATAGACTCCCACACGCCGGTGTCATCCAGGTCCCCCACAGCTTCAAGCATTGTTCCATTGACAATTACATAAAACCCACCGAGTTCAGTTTTCAGTTCTGATTATAAAAGTAGATGGATTCCTTTGGTATGTGTCGGTATCCCTCAAACTCGATTAGCTCTTTATAGATTATCCTTACCTTGATCTGTTTCATCAGAGCTTCCGTGGCAGAATACAAGTAGCCAGTCAGGCTCTGAGTCGTTTCCACCTGCAGAGGCGGCAAAATTGCAGCCAAAGGAAATAATGAAATTCTTGTTCCCCCCTTCAGATTCTCGCTAGAGAAAACCTAACGGTTTCTGCTAGATGTCTGCTAGTCCTGCTACACGGTATCCATAATCACTTGAGAATGTGAAATTTGTGAGATTAGGGCACATGCAAACGACTCAGGTATCTACCACTGTGGCAAATCTGTGACAGTCTATTACTCGGCTTCGCTCCTCGTCATTATTGATTGGAAAAAATGCTCGCAAGACGTTCCCCATGTCGATTATGATGGACAGATTGCTAGGAGTGAATACTCCTTGGTGATCAGCTTTTAAGATTTCCCATTCTTAGGCAGATTTACAAGGAGGAGCAGGCATCTTTAGAAAGATTTAAGATTATAAAGATCGTTTCGGAAGGTTGCAGTGTAGAAGAGGATAAGAGATTATTTAAAGACAAATAGAATGGAAGAACGGAGTCTTATCCTGTATTTATATTCTTGCATCTGGGGACAATGTCGCGGAATTGTCAGGCCTATATTAGTCTGTCTTACTGCGCTAATACATATACAGGGATATAAGGATATAATTATTATAAATATAATAGATAATTAAAGTATACTAATTATAAGAATATTAACTTAATAAAGCATTGCTATTTGAGGAGTAGTAAATATTTAAATTATATTAAACATTAAAAATATTTAAATATACCTTTTAAGGCTAACTTATAAACTTAAAAAATAATAATATATTATTTTTAATAATCGTATTTATTCTTATTATTTATTTAAGGTTAAAGCTCAAGGATAATTTTAAGAAGCATATAGTTAAAGTTAGCTTAAGGTAAATTAGTAGTTTAATTATTCATACTTATAATTTAATATATATTATTTATATAATTAGCTTTTTAAGCTAATTAGCTTATATTAAAGTTGACCCTAACCCTACTTATTATTATACTTTAAATATAAACCAGATTAAGACTAATAATTAAGTGTAACGGTTGCACAAGCTGTTAAACCACAGGGCAAAAAATCAGGCCATAATCGCTATGCAAGCAATCATGGGTGTGCTACAGCTGCCTTATAGAAGCCTTACAGCGCTGTTACGGGCACGAATCGTAACATTAAGATATAAATATAAACTTATTTATAATTATAATATTAAATTCCCTAGGCTATCTATTTTTAATTTACTTTTAGCCTACTTTTTAGCGTATGTTTTATTCTATTTTAAGCCTATACCCAAGGCTAACCCTACCTGTTACGATTCGTGCCCGTAACAGCGCTGTAAGGCTTCTATAAGGTAGCTGTAGCACACCCATGATTGCTTACATAGCGATTATGGCCCGATCTTTTGCCCTGTGGTTTAACGGCTTGTGCAACCGTTACACTACCCCCAAAGACTTTCCCAAGCTGGGGTCATTCTATCTATAGGTATTCCTCGGGTTTTAGAAAGACAAATTCCTATCTTCCTATTGATCTCCGGAGAAAGGGGGGTAGGCGCATAGACGGAAAGTGTAGAATTTATTAAATTACAATTAACCCTTTGCACCGTAGCACGGCCAGGTTTATCAGGCTGGGAGACCCAACCGTCACATAGTAAACCTGCAAAATCAGACCCAGATATTGGGCCCCGTCTGGTCACTCGGAACCTTTCCGGTCTCCTCTTCCTCGTATTCAACAACGATATCCGTCTGGATTGTGATACCTTGTTCCTCTCTCGGCATAATATTCTCCTCGCTCGTTGTGTCTATTGCATTTACCATGATTCTTCTAAACGTATTCGAGTTCACTCGGTTGTTACGGTATTCATCCATCTCATACGTCGACGATTTCGTTTCATTCGAGTTTTGGAACAGCGGTCGGGTCATTGGAATTGAAGCCGCCGTGATGACCAGAGTGTTTTCCACGCTGCGCATCGAGGTCAGTGCATCGAAGACTTAAGTTAGAGCAATGGACGTTACTAACTGTAGCCAAATAAACAAGGCAGCCACGTTCCCTAGACAATGTGCCATTAAAAGTTATTCTCCTGCAGATGAGATTGATTGGGCTTACTGGTAAAATCTGACCTATATCCTAGAGACTGGAGGAGAATAGTTTTGATGACCGAAGCTACGAATGCGCTAAAATCTGAGTCAGTTGCAATTCTGTCGCAAAGTTCATATGTGCTCATATGGCATCAGAATCGCTCACAAAATGCTCAAGCCCATCAGCGCGACCAACCCGACCTTGGTGCTCAACTGCATGTGAAGACCCCAAAACATGTAAGCAGGGAGGAAGGTCAAGATAAGATCTGTCGCGGAGTTACAGGCTTCATTCTTCTATTAGTGCAAGCTTTGAGCTGCAGGGGAGGTATGCATACATCCTTGAAAATATCCAATATACTATACAGTGGTCAGCTTGTTTTGGCATGAAGAGATCACATCTGGATGGATGATTCACCTCTTGAGCCGAAGGGCTCCAGCACTTCCCAGGCACACCGGCGGGATCCCAAATTGTGTTGACATTTCTACATTGAGTGAAGATAGTCACACATGTGACAATGTTGATAGATGTCGTCTGTATCATCATGAATATGAGAAACCATTGCCGGCGCTGAGCGGTAATGGAAAGCTTGTATAGCAAAACCATGAATGACACTCTGCCAAAGGTCGAACTCGCAATACCTATTTATCAGAATTCATGAGCGACCGTTCCAACCAACAGGCTAGCAGCAGAGAGACAGTGGCATTCTCACCAAACGGCTGGTGGATATACTCCATTCTCGTCGCATCAACTCTCTCAGAGGGCGTAAGATAGAAGAAGTGTCTCCCAAAGCCCCGGCCGTAAGCTATCGTGAGGAATACGCAGGAAAGCACGCCGGACAGCTTCGCCTGTTAGATATCCCGGCGACAAAAGCGGCTTCACCTTGGACGTACCAACGCAAAAATCATTAGAGCGTCACCCCACTGTAATCGGCGGGTGACCTTTGCCTGAGCAAAAACCCTCAGACAAACGACGATGAAGGCAATGCCATATAACGCCCACGAGATATACAGGACCCGCCAGCCTGATATAGGTCAGCTAGAGAAGTAAACACTACACATCTCTTTTGAGGCGCATACTACTCACCGATGTTGTCATCAGGCCCATCAGGCTTTGGGATATCAGTTATTGTCATTTTGACCCGTGGCAAGAGACACGCACAAGCGCTTTAAAAGAGAAACAAAGGAGGTTGCAGAGCGACAGGGTCTGTTTTCTTTTTGATGTTGGGGGGGCGGCCAAGTTTCTTTATTCTCAACACTCGAGGGCAGCTCCCCGGTGGGGCCGGCAAAAACCCTGTACTGGGCGTTATGCTTTGATCTAATTACAACCACATCAGCGACGGTAAACGAGACATGCCAGCTGCCCATATTGCAATTCGTCCAGCGGCTGGGAATGGCTTTTGATGGCTTAACGCATCAGAAGTACCATTATCTATGGAGAGGTACCGTAGGACTGATGAGCAGTCATGAGACACCGTAGTCATGACGACGTGATCCGTGTGGAGTAAGTCTGTGATCCTACCAGGATGGCGCCGCTGCGGGACCAGAGGGTACGCCCCATTGCCCCGCGAAAACCCCAGCCCTTTCCAAGCCCTCGGGCCGCCTGGCCCACACAGTCACACCGCCCCGCATCCGCATGTGGTATTACGGGCTTAATGGCAATTAGAACACATTGCAAGTTGTTTCAGCTCCTGACGTATGATAGGCACCAGTGAACAGTCATCAACAGAGTGCATTGGTCATGTGATTCCAGGGGGTGCTGTGAGCCTGTGGCAGGTAGCTGGACCGCGATGGTTGGAGCCTAGCCCAGGGGCTTCCTCCTCTTTCGTTTGACATGTTTATCGCCCATGAATACAGTAGTCAAGAATAACACAAGAAGGCTATCTTTCCAAGTTTCTTAATTAACCTGCGAGTACAGCACACAGATAAATTAGTAAGGGATTTTCATATAAAAGTGTCTCAAGCTAGTACCTAATTGTCAGGGGTTAGGATCATCTTGACCGTATTGAACTCGTACCTGGTCCTAACCAACCGAGATCCCCCCTTCTCCCTGCTTATCCTTCTGTAGCTCCTTATGGAAGCCGCAGTTAGGGCGGGCGATGCCTGTGGCCTCGTGGCCATAGGTGTGAAGGCTGCGGAAAAGGTCTAAGGAAGGGAAGAGAAAAAATTATCCATAAAAACATGATATATCGCTTTTGGCAGCATATTTTCAAGGGCAATAACGACGTTCTGGGTCGAGTTCAAGGCGATATGCTTGGCTTCTATGGCAGGCTTCTTCCCTGCGGCCTTGGCTGCCCCTACCTCAGCCGCCTCCTTGCCCTGCCCGGCCTCGCGGTGCAATGGCTGCTAGAGGCGCGCTGGCCGCAAGCATGCACAGCCCACTGAACCACAGTCCACCACCAGCTCAAAGCTTGCGTGAAGCCATCGCAAACATCAGGAACCCACTCACTATAGCCATCCTAAGCGCCATGAACCCACGCAGTTTCAAAGCCCACGTAAATCGCGCGATTGAGCACAGTGGCAACCAATACCTCAGGCCGGCGATCAATTCAATTCTATCAATTTCGCCTTCGCGTGGCATTCGCTACGTTGACAGCTTACTCAGCGTTGGGGCCGTGGAGTTGAACGACCGCATTTCCAAATTGAATTGGTTGCGTTGAATTGAAGAGTTTGATCCGTGTATAACCCTAAGATCCACATCGATTACTCCCAGGCGTCTTGGCCGTCCTCCTTTGCCTCCCATATAATGTCATTCCAACCTCTCCTGATACATTAATTAATGTATTTACGGCGTTGATTAGGCCATTCCGCACCCGCGATCTTAGTGTTTGTGCCATCTCTGTCGTGCTAGCTTCCAGCCGAGTCCGCAGCGGTGAGACCATTTGTCAAGCAACACTAAACAAATGCTCGCGCGCGGCAGATATAGGCGGCACCGACGGTGAGTCAAGAGACATTCGCGACAGTTGAGACTAGTCTTTCCGTCTCTCCCACCAAGTTGGATGGGATCCGTGACAAGAGGGTCGTTCTTAGCGTCGGGGCCGACAGCAAGTGGTCATGTTCGTCATGGTCTGCATTCAGTGGATATTTGAACTTTCCAAAGAACATCTGCTTCCCAGAGACGAAGTCCTGTGGGCTCGGTGCCTTTCGAGCCCGCTCATTGCCTTTAAACGCTTGAATGGGGGTTCTTAATCCGGATTCGAATGAGGCGGTAGTGATTTGTATTCTTCGTTCTACAGTGTCCTCAACATTTTTTTGGCCCCGCTCAGCGCTTGCTCGCCCGACATGGTCGGCTGGTCAACTCCGCGTCCAAGCACGCCATCAATCAATATATCAACTTGATTGGCAACATCAAGAGGGGATTGAACCCACTGGTCAACGTCAGAGTTGGTTCCGGCCACGGCGTTCCAACTAAATTCGCCATATCCCTGCATGGAATCGAGATCCGTATTTCCGACGCCAAACTGTATCTCCTCCGAACCAACGCTGACAGTTGGCGTCAGTCCGGCAGCTGAAGAATATAGCTCAGGTTGAGGCTGTGAGTTGGTAGGAGGCTGTAGGGCGGCGGCATTGGCCAGCGTCGGCTGCGGTTGCGGCTCCTTGGGCTTCTCGTTGAAAAGAGACTCAGAGGCGGTCATCTCCGGAGTATTCTTGAGTGGCGGCGTCTGGGCGCTGAACTCGACCGGTACTGGCTTTATCATGGCTAATGTCGAAGGATTGAGGTTGGCATTAATGTCGACCGCTGTCTTGCGCAGGGCAGTGTCGAGGAAGCCTATTGCGTAGTCGGCCGCAGTGTATACCTCGCGAAGCTTCTCCATTACCTGCATGCACTGGCGGAAGCCTTCAGTGGCATGGTGGCATACCTGAGGAGCAGGGTTCTTCATCTCCAGCAGATGAATGATCATGGCCGGCATAATGACCGTAATACCGGTAGGAGGCAAGAACCGCTCTAGGCAGCACTGGTGAAGCTCCGAGGCCATTCGGGTGATATGCATCGTAGCGTCGCGCACTCGCAATTGGGCTATGCCCTGAACCTGGCTCGATATCGTGGGCGCCTGGAAAGGCGTGGAGGGCAGGAATTGAGGCCGATATAGTGCTGAAATAGTAGTGTAGTAAACCATGTGGAGTAGCGTGCGCTGCACAGCGATGGTAGTTCGTCCATCCTTAACATCCAAGGGTGTCAGGGTACGATTCTGGCAGCAGGTAGGCAGAGACTCAGCCCACGCCATAAGCTCAAGGTCCGTCTTATTAATACTCTCGACGTTATCTAGCTGCTTATTAGGAAATAGCATTATAGTGCTATTCGTTGTATTCTCGAGCTTTATGATATCCCTAGTGAGAACCGAGTACTGTGCCTTGAGCGTATGGCTGATACAGACGCAGAGCTGGGCTTTGGCAATACACATGATGGCCAGTTCTCGCTGCGTGTCGAGATTGCGGACTAGCGTGCAGCTGGCGGGGATGACGGTGTTGTCCTTGGGTAGGGCTTCGACTTCAAAGTCGCTCTCCTCGAGCATGGGGACGTCAAAATCTTCGTCCTTAATTCGTGAGGGTTGGCGCATTCCCAGTGCAATAAGACGGTCTCGCATACAGCACGACCACCAAATTCGCTTCCGCAGCTTCTGTTTAGCTGGGGTCATGCTGGTTAATCCGGGGTTTCGGTGGAGGCCGATGGTGTAGGCCAGCGAGATGGCCACGCCCATCCAGTGCCAAGTGTCTTTCTGGTCATCAGGGGTTTCGTACCAGTATGTCATCAAAAGGAGAGCCTGGATGAGGATAAGGCGGTCTGACTCGTAATCGAAATCGTAAAGCAACTATTGGCAAATGAGTCCAAGCCCCTAAGAGTTCCAATCGTCAATTCCACGTTAGTGTCACTTACCCTAGTCTTCTGGAAGAAAGACTTGCAAGCGGCTTTCCGCGTCGTATAACCGCCTTCACGCAGGTACTTCATGTCGATAAAAGCAGACGCCGCAAACATAACTGCCTGGTAGAGAAAAAGGCTTATTTGTCCATTCTGGCCATCGCCAGTGTTAATGATGCTGAGAAAGTTGTTCAGGTCCATAAGCGGCATATATGGGTGGACATATTCGATGTAAGCCTGCAGTAGGGCATTCTGAAGCGGGAGAATAGGCATAGACAAGGCGCCCTTGATTTGCAGGTAGTTGACATCCTCTGCTGCAATCTTGGTAGGGAGAGGGCGCAGGAAAGCAGGAAGCTGGGCGGAGGTGGATTCTTGCTCCCTAAGCGAGCTGAGAGACTGGGAGGTGCGGAGATTATCGAGGACCGAAGGGCTGGTCATGAGATTGGACCAGAGTGAGCCCTGGGCATTGCTATCAGAGGAATGCAGCTTATTGTGCAGAGTAACTTCGTGGCGATAGCCAGAGGGTTGGTCTAGCATCACAAGGTCAACTAGGGAGTCTTGGGCCAGACGTATCAAAATTCATGCGATCGATTGTGGAGGTCAGATCGTCGGAGGAAAAGCGGACTATGAGTGGCTGAAAATGCGGAAAACAGGGCATTCTCCAAAACTATCGACACAAGCCAATTAGAGGCTTCAAAGGTGTACGTGCGACCAAAAATCAGGGTCGAGCTTGAAGGCGCTCAGTAAACTTACAATTCACGTGAGGAACATGGTTCTCGAGTCCGGAGTTGCTCAGAAAACTGCCCGGACTGTCAATGCTGTTCGTAGAAATTGCAGAGCCGTTGCTGAGACGCCGAAGGTCGGCTGTGTTCATGATGGGGTTGCAGAACGCAGTCTGGCAGCGCAGCTGGGCTTCGGTGGGGAGGAGATGGTCCCCGATGCTGGCGGTAAGAAGATACTTCCTGCAGGACGCGTTAACAATCCAATGCAGATTCAACCCTCATGTCGCATTGCATGACGCTACCCGAAGGAGCCGCTCCAATGAACCGGAAGCCGGCTACGAGACCCGGGATGGATCCGATGATACACGATGACCAGAGGAGTTTGCAATTCCACTCACCTTCGCCGGCGGCTCTCTTGGACAACGCACTGCTCAAAAGTCAGTCACTGCTACGAGATTTGAACTGGATCAATGGTTTCAATGGCTCGGAGTCGTCGTTCTCATACCTCGACTTTGTCCCAACGACAGTTTCCGCAGGGAGTTCCCTCGATCACGTCGCACCGGACTTTTCGTGCGCGGCAGGCCACGCAGGCACGAGCAGCGCGTCGCTTGATGGCCTTTTGCGGTTGCTCTGAGTTGTTGGAGGGTGAGGCTCGCTTCTTGTTGTTCTTGCCGGTGACGGTCCTTACTGAGGTAGACGCAGGCGACGGCGAGGCAGCCGAGCCTTCTGATGCTTCCGTGGCCATGATGGCGGTGGTAATCGTAGTCAATTGGGATAAACAAGGCGACTTTCAATGTGGTCCTAATGTCGCGGGAATTGGTGAGGACAGAAAGCAACGTTATTTGTCGTAGGCCGTGCGTCGTCTTTTGAGTGGTAAATAAGATTTGGAATGTGCGATGGCCGAATACTGTTATGCTGAGTGTCCTGACTTTGAATATACCCTAGTACGGCGAACTTGAGACTGATGGAGTGAATCCGAAAGGAGACGGCAAGAGTCAGCCTGGATCATTGAAGCATCCGACGGAGCGGACGTTAACGCAAGGGCGGTAGAGTAGAGACTGGAGATTTGCGATGAATGAGTCGTCGAGCAGGCAGTCGTTGCTGTCGTCGATATACAATTGCCTAAGTTGTCGTCGTAAGACAGCGTCTTGGTTGTGTTGTTCTATGGTGGCTACAGTGAAGAGTTGAGAGTAAGAGCAAGACACAGAGAGTAGATACAGGAGGGAAACTAATGGACAAGGACAGAATGAGGCTCAGCGGCCGGCCACGATCCTTGGGATATGGTCAGAGGAAGTGCCCAAGCCCCCGCCGAGGAAGACTTGAAGTTCAGTCACAGTTGGAGAGTGAGCGACCACGGAACACGGAACGAGAGAGTTCGAAGCCAAAGGGATGGATGGTAATCATACAGTGTCACCGAGGGCGGGTTAGTCGCCGTGTCTGCCACCAAGCACCAAGCGGCCAGCCATCATGTCCAATCCCTTCCATGCCGATCTCGAGCATTTAGCAATCCCGCCCGCTCCGTTGCCAAGCCCCGCAAAAATGGCCTCCAGTCCCCACCGAGCTCTACTTGAGCCTACCCCATGCCCTATGCCGTGACAGAGCGCGCGAAAATCTATCAACTCTCCTCTGTAAAAATTCTGTTCCCCGCAGTTTGCTAGTGGAGGGGCATTTATCAGACCACCCGACCACGCCTTTGCCATTGAGGCCCCATTGGGGCCTGAACAGACTTGGAAGTAAATTAAGTTGAGTGTAATGCAGACGAGCTGACTTGATTATGAGAAGGGGTCGGGCTTGTGTGAGTCAATCGGTATACTTGACTTCATCCATGAGTCGACGTCCCCGCTGCTGCAAAGACGATACTTGTTGCAGGGTACACATGCTGCAAATCAGCATTCTGCGGGCCCACCCGTCTGAAGAAATGCCCCGCAACGTTCAGGCCTGACTTCGCAGCCAGCGAGGATAATATCCCCGCCGAGGATCGACATAAGTTCGTCCTGAAATAAGTTTGGCCGCAATAACGAGACTTCTACCATAACCGCCCTGGACTCTCAGAGTGTCGATAAATGAGTAAGGAGGTAGGCGTATGTAAGGTGGCCATGTATGCCTAGGCTGCCTTGCGATGAAGGCCAAAGGGGGAAGAATCACATGAACGGTAAGTCTGGCTAGCAATTATCTCTAAATGAGATACACTCGGATGACCAGTGTAGAGTAACATCAAAATGTGGTGCTGTATTCTACGCATCTTGAAGCAATCTTGCTATGAGAACATGTATCAGTACGTGCTAGACAGATACGGCCGACATGACTCTTCTTGTGTTAACTCGGCCGCTTGGATAGCCCTCACCAATAAGTTATGTCGCTGTACACGCAGTAACCAATACTCCAAACTGTTACAGTCTGCCAATCATGCTGGCGGACGGACATCCGCCTGCTATACTCAGGTTGACTTATAATGGAAGCTACAAAGTTGCCAAATCCCGAATGTCCTGCAGAGGACGCTAGCCTTATGCTATCAGTACCTGGTTGAATGCACTCGTGGCCAGAGTATGGGAAGGAGAGCGTATTGTTCATCCCGACCGAAATAGCCAGGAAAGGCTCGACGCATCACTTGTGGAAACTGTATAGGTGAGTCACTTACGGATGTAGCCTTCGGATATTGAGGACAAACAATATACCCGAACCGTGCTCACGAAGTAAACCCTTGAAAGACGAGAAATTAGTCATAGGGGATTCTGGATCTCGAACTTGCCGCTGATTCTCTCTACTTACGAAGCGCCTAATGTCAGAATCACAAACACGCCCGATCTTCTCTCTGACGGAGATTTTCAGTTTGCGAAGGAACGGCAAAGGCGTAGTAGTCGCAATATCAGTTGCGAGGCCTAATGCTGCTTGGAGGAAGTAAAATATCGGCATATAAAGACACTGAGCTTCTTCCCTGACCGAAAAGGTCCAGGTAACCTGTACGGGTAAGTAGCCAAAAATAATCATGAATAGAGAGGCAAGTTAATAAATCATGATCACGGTGAAAATGGCCCCAAAGATAAGGATGAGGCGGCGGGAAATAAAGATACGCAGGTAGAAATGTAACACACTGCCTTTCACCATCGCGGTGGCGACGGTGTAGCTGAGGTAGGCAATGAACTGATTCTACAATCTGATCAGTACAATAGGTATAGCAGGCAACGTGATCGTTATTTTTTAGAAATGGGGAAAATATTCGGGGGCCAAGCGAACGTTCCACAGGTCCTTTCCTAGTCCGCCGTTGGCCACTGCAATTGAGTATGGATTAGAGCATGGGCCATATTTCGATCGAGGGGAAAGGCAGTGCCGTTAAGTACTATTCAAGATGAATGTTATTGTCACAATGTTGAGTATCTGAAGACTCTCCTATTGATAAACCGGGGCTGGTAATCGGCCTATGCCGTCAAGCTGGCTTTTTGATAGCATACATAGTCAACTATCATAAAGTCTAAAGAATTAGAAAGTGAATTTTGGCCCCCTAGCAAGAAGGAGAGTCATATAGGTGGTCTCAAACTTACAGTCATCCTTATGTCACTGTCATCGCAGTCGTGTAAAATGTCTTTAATTAGATTCGGATTATGTCAGTTTTCCAATTGAGTACCGAGAGCAAAATGAAATATACAGGCAATGACGGGGTGCAGCCTTGGAAGGTAAAGTTGAGCATCGCGAGTTTTAGAGGCTACCTGTGAGGGGCTAGCTAGACAACCGTGGCGCCAAACTTATACGATGACCTTCTGGCGACCAGTAGCAATGCAATTACGATTCAGCACGTCCAGTTGTCCATATATCAATTTGATTTGCCTTCAATGAATTATAAAACAAACAATGATTCCACATCCTATCTGTCGCCTTCTAAGGATTCCGAGCCTCTCCGCGTACTATGATATCTCTCCTCCATCTTTTCTATCTCTGCATAGTAGACCAAGCTATTTTCAGGTCGGACAAGTGTCGAATGGGATTCTGTGCCCTATTGAAAAAGGAGGGTGGGGAATGGCGAAAAGCAACTGAAATGCCCGCCGCCTCGTGGCTAATCCCCACAATAAGCACAGCACCAGTACATCGTGTGCAGCGGGACTGGTGCCGTCGTTTGCGGGGCAGAAGTGCCACACGCTACGGACTCCTTGCTCTAATACCCAATCCCGCAAGATTGTAGTTCAAACTTTGCGTAGGGTTATGACGTAATTGAGACGCTGTGATGTGGCGTAGTTCTGGTGAAGGGGCCTACGTCGCGAGCTGCGCTCAGGGAAAAACCATGCTTCTGGCAGACAGAAAGTTGTATTCGACCAAAAGCCGTCTTAAACTACCTAAATTGTAACATGGCGGAGCTAAAAATATGCATAGGCCAGACTTTCGAGATTACATCATAATATTAACGACAGTAACTGAGATATGTCTCCGAATGGCGCTTAGGCTAAGCGGTACCAAATCGATACATAGAGTTTGAATATATCCTCCTCAAGGACTAAGAGCAGCCCTGAAATCTGCGGTGGCTCTAGTTTGCAGGCCCCCGAGCTTCTCTAATAGCTTTGGGGGCGCTAGCAAGTTTCTATCTACCCTCTTTTATGCTAGGTTCTTATGAGCTTCATAGCATTTCCGTTATAGATAGCCTTCTGGGAAGAGCGACGCTTGAATACGCGAGGCAGCTCTTGATTCATTACCTCAGCTAGTCCGAGAACACCAGCTTCAGGTGTGTATGGGTAATCGCTGCCGTAAAGAATACGGCTTGCATCAACGTATGGCAGCAAACCCTGAATCTGGTCCGGAAATACAAAGCCCGCCAGGTCGAAGAAAAATTGGGTCTGGAACGCCTTCTTGACAGACTGGATGCTTATCTGAACTGGAAGGCCGAGGATCGATGTGGCGAATTGCGTGAAGCGGGCCACAAGCGGAGGGACCGCGCCTCCAGCATGAGATAAGATAATGGTGACGTTGGGTGATTTGTCGATAGTTCCTGAGACAAACATATTGACGACGGCCCGGGCGGTATCAAAGAAGAACTCGAACATAGGATTTGGGTATTGAGTCAACGGGGCAACTGTCTCGATAACGTTGCCACGTCGTAAACAAGGGCTGGTTGGGTGAATAAACATGGTGGCGTTCCTATTATTCAATACCTCAAAGATAGGGTCGAGAATTTTGTCACCGAGATACACGCCATGCGCGTTGGTCAAGACGGCCACGCCGTCTGCGTTTAACGTGTCGAGCGCGTACTCAATTTCAGCAAGGCTCCCCTCGACGTCAGGTAGAGGCAATGAAGCCCAAAAGCCGAACTTGTCTGGATGTCGACGCTTGAGGTCGGCCGCAAACTCATTGCATCGCCTTGTGATATTGCGGGCGAGGGCATCATCACCAGGGACAAGATGTGTGCCGGGAGAGGTAATGCTAAGAATGGACTTGGTGATGTTTGCCTGGCGCATCATTGCCAAGTGAGCCTCCTCTGTCCATTGCTTTATGATTTGTTAGCAGCTGATGACGGAGTTTACGTGTGCTGAACTTACAGGGATCGCAGGCATGCCATCAGGCATGCCGAATCCATATTTTATTGACTCCTCCCTCCAAAACGGGGGCACAAAGTGGGAGTGTGTGTCAATGCGGTCGAAGCCGTGCTTGCCCACCTGTGACAGATGTACCGCCCAAACAAACGGGACCTGCCACAGCAACAAATTGATAACGACAAACAAAAGCATAGTGAAGCCTGTTTCGGATGGTGAATAGGTTGTTGCAACAGCTGCATTGGGATGTACTGGTAATTATAGTGCTTGTAATAAACCAAACACAGCCGGGCCTGGCTAGAGTTGCTATTATTCGTTCTTTCAGCGGAGACGTGGGGCTTAATGAGGGGCGGCGGGGAACTGATTAGGGAGCCAGCGGAGACTCTGCGGCAAGCCGCATCGCTGAGAGCGATCTTGTAACTATGCTTGGGCAGTTAGAGCAGAAAGCAGATGAAATGAGGCAGTTAGACTCCACTGCAAGTCAGAACGACAACCCCACTCCTATGAACGCCTGGAGACTACGTGGTGTACCCCAGACGCCGCAGCCGCATGATGGTGTCCACTTCCCCACAAACCCCACGAAAACCAGCTTATGGGAATCCGACGAAGAAAGACCAAAGGAACCGAGCCGATCAACGGCCGTTCTCCTACGGGCTGTGTTTGCGAACATAAAGCCTGGGAGAATATTCAAGATGCAGGGTAGCCCTCTTCTCTCCTTGACACCATAGTTCTGTCTCATGAAGCAGCAACTTATATTTCCCAATATTCAAAATGATGTTTGTGGTCACTAGCACTATCGTCTTCTGCTTCCTCTTCTCGGTGACAACAGCATGTGGGATGCCGCGAGATTTGCGCCGCGCACCACGCAAGACGGCTATCACCAATGTCCACGTATTTGACGGCAATGGCTTTGGCCCACTGTCTACAGTGGTCATCTCCGGCAACGTCATCTCGAATGCCAATTCCTTTGGAGCAGATGTCGTGGACGGCGGCGGCGGTTATTTGCTCCCCGGCTTCATCGACACCCACTGCCATGTCACATCTTGTTCTTATCTCGACACCATGCTAAAGTATGGCATCACCACTGCCCTGGACATGGGAACCTTCCCCTACTCGACGCTCGCGGCATGTAAGATGTCGGGTAAAACCGACGTTCGTGGAACTGGCGCAGCCGGTACCGTAGACGGCACTGCCCTCAGCAGGGCTCCAGGATTTCCCCCAGAGTCTTTCATCGACAGTCCCGAGGCTGCTCGCAAGTTCGTTGACGCCCGCGTCGCAGAGGGCGCGGACTACATCAAACTCTTTCTCGATCCCTTGGGTCCTGACCTGGAATCCCTCATCGCAGCCGTGGAAGCTGCGCATCAGAAGGGGAAACTAGTCATCTCGCACGCAACAAGCCAAGCGCTTTGGACCACCGCAGAGGAGGCTGGCGTTGATATTCCGTGCCACACTCCTCTGGACAAGCCCATAGACGCTGCATTTATCGACCAATATCGGGACACACTGAGTCACGTCGTTCCAACTCTCATTATGATGCAGTCTATTGTCAACAATACCGGAGCCCCGGCTCAGGCCTATACCGCTGCGGCTGAAGGCAGCGTCACCAACCTGCACAAGGCCGGTGTCACCATTCTGGCTGGCAGCGATGCCAATACTGCGCCATTCGTGCCTGCAAATCCACCATTCGGAGATTCTCTACACGATGAGCTGGAACTTTTGGTCAGGGCGGGCCTCTCTCCCGCAGACGCACTTAGGGGCGCCACATCTCTTGCTGCGTCCTCCTTCGGTTTTCACGATCGAGGACAAATAAAAATGGGCTATCGGGCCGACCTAGTCCTTCTCGGCGCCGACCCCACCACCAATATTCAGAATTCGAGGTCCATTAAGAAGGTGTGGGCTGCCGGTGTGCAGTTAAACTTGTCGTGAGGAGAGATCTGTTCTTTTCGGCATGTCCGGGTATCCTGTTCAGGAGCATTGGTGTTAGCCAGGCTGTTACACTCTCGGTCAGGAGACTCTGTGTAAACCTCCGCATTCCCACCTGCTTTGTAAAAGGATGAATACCGGAAGGTGGTGGACCATTGTCAGAATGGCGGCTGGGAAATGTTGGATACGCAAGTAGGGTTGATGTCTAATTAAAATAGGGTTAATTTTTACGCTTGAGGATCAACCTAGTCCCCAGGAGCTCGTCCTTCTTCTTCTGTCTCTGTTCTATCCTTTTAGGTATTTTCCTCACTACCCTGTAGCAATACATCCAGGGACCCACAAAATGTACGTTTCTTTTATCTAGGTGCTATCATTAATCCAAAAGGAAAGGGCTCTACTTTCCTTAATTATGATACTATTCTTATATCTAGAAAAAGAGTTGGAATTTATACCAACCCCTCCTTGACAGACTGGTAAAAGAATCAAGTCGACAATCAATAACATCACAACCTTCTGCTCCACATCTTCCGCCTTATGTCATCACGAACCTTGCCGTCACAAAATGCCCCCCCACCGCCTATTTGAGCCAATTTTAACATTTCAAAGCTACCATTCACTTGATCATGCCTTATTCCACGGAATCCGATAATCGAACTGCTATCTTGGATGTGTGAGTTGGCCTTGCTCGGGTTGAAGATGTCATAGCACATGAGGTTCCTAAGTAAACTTTAGCCGGCCGACTTCGCGGCGCCAACACGCGTTCCAACGGCAAAGAGCCCTTCACGTGTACACATTAGAATAACATCTCAGAGACTTATCTTAACCCAAGCTGCCCTGGGCCTGGCGCGGACGTATTCACAGCTACGAGATTTTGCTAGCCGAGACTCAACCATTTGGAAAACCCTGGATTGGGGGCTTTTTTCATCATAACCCAGAAATCAAGTCCATGAGAGGCACGGCAATGGATAAAAGTCGGATCAATAGAGCTATAGCTCAGCAGGTCAAGTACTTCCTCAGCCTAGAGAGTCTCGACCTTCAGATACACCACGTTGGCTGCCGCAGAGAGAGAAATAGCACGCCGGCGGCAGAGCCAAGTTCCTTTTCATCGCGATGTATGAAAAGTGGTCGGTTGTAAGGTGGCCTGATTTAATGGATGTCTCTTTCGGAAATGCGGTTCATAGTCTGCACCATGATCTACTCTAGAGAGGTGCATCCTCTTATTCATGGTTCAGATGCGTATCTTTGTTTCGATCCGAGGGCTGCCAATGACTCTGGGTCACCTTATGGAAGGATATCTTGACTGGTTGGAAAAGTTCATGGGACGGGACGTGTCTCCTGGTTCATACAAGTCTGTTCATGCGAGAATTATTACATTGTGTTCAAACACCGTGTTCCTAGCACCGCCAGATGGTATAATCTTTAACATGCCGACCCCAGCGGGATGCAGGAGGGGTAATGATTAAGGCGTCTGATCAGGAGACAATCTATTACCGTTAATCTTTCTACTTAGCTATTTGAAATCTCCCTTGTCTACGTTTGCCAATGTGTTGGATGAGCTCCATGAATCCCACAACCCCTCTTGAGCGCACACGCAGGCGAATAAGATAGACTAAAATGAATGTACCTTTGACTTCCGGGTCAAGCGCCTGCAGCTCTTCCCGAAGAAGATCAACGCGACCATCCCAACCAATGTGATACCAGCTGTCATTGCCATCAAAAGCATGACTGGCGGTACAAAGCCGTCGGTGGTAGCCCAGTCATTCACAAAGTACGTCATCCCAAACTACAAATAGTTTCATAAGTACATGGCATCAGTGCCAGAATGGAATTGGCGAAGGGAAATTTGGCTGACTCACTCCAAACGTGTTCTTGCAGACAGTGGCAATTGCCATGATTTCTCCCGAAATTGGCCTGTAGCAATCGATGGCATAGGTAATGGAAATGGTAGGGATGGCGACAACCTGGACACCCACGAAGCCGAACCCGATGATAATGACGGCAGGCCAAGGCCATTTGTCCTGCAAGCCAACACCGAAAGCCTTTGTATGATTAGTTGAGTCCCCCAATGAAAGACGATAATGCAAATGTTCTCACCACTAGCCCAACAATAGCAGCAGCAATGAATGGAGTTAAAGACCAGAGCCGCATCTCTGGTTCCCGGATGCCCTTGTTCCTCGCCGTTGCTTTCTGTGAGACATAATCCGACCATGGTCCGGCTACGGCGAGCCCCAGCACGCCACCGCCCACGAGTGCAAAGTTGGCGTAGCCGACCTGCGCCGGTGTGAATTTATAAGGCGGCGCAGCGAGGCCAGGAGACTGCAGAAGGTTAACTGCCAATAGGGCATTCGCAGCTGACCCCATCGACACGGATGCCCAAAAAATGATGGGAAAGAAAAAGATATGTGCTGGAGTGAAAAAGTGCCGAACAACCGATCGCCACGCAGTCCGATCTATTGCTTGAAAAATACCGAACTGGGCTCGGCTGGGCTTGCCGCTTCCTAGAATCCCAGGTTGGGGGGGTTGTATGTGTGTTGACGAAACAAACTCGACATGACCAGAGCTCATCTCTAATTTGGCATTGTCGTTGCTGCCTTGCTCCGATCCCTGAACAGCTGGGATAGGATCTTGATTCCGCAAACGACGGGTTTCCGGGAAGAAAAAGAGGAGTCCAATGATGTTAAGGCCCTGGGCGCCGGTACAAGCCCAGAAGAAGATTCTCCAGGAAACCTTTTCCTGGACAGCTCCTGATATAATCGGGCCAAGGAAGAGACCCATAAAGTAACACCAACTTGGGTTGTAGGTAAGTAGGGCGGTTGAATTTGAACGGCGTTGTAACTTACAAGTACGATCCGACATATTTCCCGCGTTCGTGGAGGAAGAAGATGTCAGTCACTACGACGTTCATAACGCTCTCATTCGCAGACGCCCCTGTCCCCGCAAGGATCCGTGCGGCTAAAAATGAGCCGTATGATGTAGCCGTCGCTTGCCAAATACAAGCACCAAAGTTCAGCAATGCGCAGACAAGGAGGGTTATCCGTCGTCCGAAAATCTCGCAGCTAGGGATGATGAAGAAATTGCAGTATCCTAGAAGCAACACAGTTACCCCAGTCTGGAAGAATCAGCTTCACTATTCCAGCACTATTGCGGTGACGAAGGGGGTAAGCCGTCAACTGGCCAAGATGCAGCCAGGCAGTCGAAACGACTCAACGGTGTAACAATAACACAGGGTCAAGAGAATATGGTTATCTCACCAACAAAGCGACGTCAGTCAATGACTTTTCCCATTGCTGCATGAAGACTGGAGTTAAAGGTGCTATAGACAGAGCCGGAATGACGCTTGCGATCACGAAGATACCTTGGTTAACAATGACCAAGGTTTTCCAGAACATGCTCCAGTTCTGGAGATATAAGTTAGCTCTATCACTTGGTTGATATTTACTCAGAGACCAAACCACTTGGTGTACATAAACCTCTGGCAGGAATCTTAAGGCAGGGTTGGGGCTTTGGAGCTGTGAAGAAACACTAAAACAGGGTTATGCTAACCAGTGGGTCATGTGGATCGTCGGTCGGTTGCGGAATCAAGACGACCGAATCTGGATTGTCTTCATTGTGGTAAAACCTCGCTCCCCCAATCTCCGTCATGATTTCGGTGCCGGGCACAAGGTCGACCTCGGCCTCCCTTCCCACGGGCGTGAGGTTTGGAATGCTTTCTGCTCGCTCCATTTTCGCTGATGCCAATACTGTTTCGGGGGGCGATTAACGACAATCAAAGACCCTGAGGACTGACCAGCCATATGATTCTTTTTATGCCCTGCAAGAGTCCCCGTGCCCCACAAACCAATGGGGGGTTAGTTAGGTTAGGCTGGGGTGCCGTTGCGGGGCACTATCGTTTTCTTCACTATACTTCGTCCCCGCCATCATACCCAGCCCCGCCACGTAAAACCGTGAACACCAACAAGTGGCCAGACGGCCCCGCGACACACGCAAGATGCCTTTCCTAACTAGTTTAGGGTTAACGCTGACTGCGACGTGGATTTGTGCAGTATCGGGACGGTTGTCTCGATAACCCACGCGTGCAATATTCGTCCCCGGTCGGTTTTAACCCTCAATGCTCATTCTCTGTACTGGTGGTGACTGTTGTCTACTCTTCCTATCTTCGCCTTGGTGTCTCTGACTAAATTGTACTGAATTAGTTCTCCCTCTTGTGGGCGCATTGTCGCAGGCTACCAGGACTTAATTGAATAGTATAGAGAGTAGTACCAAAGTATCGTTTCCATCCTCCGGATGGAATAATACCAGGCGCGATTACAAGCACCTGAATTCTCATTAACTAACCTAGCTTTCTACGACTCCAGCTCGTATTTATCTTAGAGCATACAGTGGGCGGACTGAAGAGCGCGCCGATCAATCACTTGATTGCGCAGCAATCAACTCGCAGTCTAACCAAGACACATTGAACAACCATGAACGCGACAAAATGGAGAATCTCCAAGGCGTGCCAGGAATGTCGCGTCAAGAAGATCAGGTGCAATGGCGTAATGCCTTGCCAGAATTGCAGGCTGAGAAGCCTCGCCTGCGTATACCGCGAGAAGGCTCGCAATCGCCCGCGCAAGATCAAGCCGCGAACAGCCGCATCTGAGGCAATCGGGTCACACGATACCCTCGAAGCGCCCTCAATCGAGCCATCAGATGAGGGCTCAAACGTACCTCTGACTCCTAATGTAGACGTCGCCGTGTCTGCGTCACCAGCTCCTTCGGCGTTTGCGAGCGAACGCAGTATCAACAACAATAGCGTCGCCGCCACTCACCGAGCATCGCCTTCATGTCTACTTCAGCTTTACTATGGGCCCTCGTCAAACTTCGCTTTACTCAACTTGATATATCACCAGATTGAAGGAACTCGTCCCAATGTCCCGTCTCGCGAAGGTGTCGAAGAAGTTGGTCCTGGCCTGGATCTGTTCAGAGATCGAAGGCTGTTCTTTGGTGACTTGGCAGACAACCAGCGGCCAACGTCAGTCTCCGAGGACTACTCAGCCATGCTTATCGACCCAGAAACAGCAAAGAGGTTACTCGACAGATACATTCTCACTTACTGGCACGGCTTACCTGTGATGAGCAAGGAGACTTACCGCCGCCGCCTAGACGCTCTCTTCAAACGACCCATCCTTGATTTTGATTGTCCAGAAACCATCATCATCATGCTGGCTGTGGGCCTTGGGGCTTCAATGGCTGGGGAGGAAGCGATTGCGGAGTTCTTATTTCAGAAAGCGAAGCAAGGCGCTGCTAAGCTGGATGAGGTTGTCAACATACAAGTGGTTCAAATACACCTTATGATGATAAGTCTCACTTCTTCAAGTTTCTGGGCTTTGTGCTGACATACCCTCACGGTCATTTCCAGTCTGAAAGAGCGCGGCCAAACTCAAGTTTCCTCCACGTCGGTACTGCAGTAAGAACAGCTGTTGCTGCTGGACTTCATAAAGACGCATGTATGCGACCTGGGGAAACACAAGAGGTTGTCGACCAACGGAGGATCATGTATTGGAGTTTATTCTTCTGGGAAACGTACGCCAAAACTTCACGCGAGAAAACCAACTCAGACCCGGGGTTACTGACCGGAGAATAGGTGGAATTGCTTTGTTGTCGGTCGCCCCAGCTCGATTCCCGATCCAGGTCAAAGCATACCTGTCCCGGGAGAGCATCAGCTCTTGGTCTCTTTGGCCACGCTATCCAGGATCATGGATAAATGCGCCAAGCGCATCTACAGCCCGCGGCATGACTCTTTATTGCCGGTCTGGAATGCAGCCATAGAAATCCGCCAAGAGCTTCACTGTTTCGCAGAACAGCAGCTCAAAGACATGAAGTTTTGCCTTGTAGGAGACCCGAGCACCGGAGAACGTGGGGTTTGTCAAGCCATGGTGTCTACGAGTGAGTTACCCTGATTGCTGAACCGTCAACCTGGTAACTAATTTCCTAGTGTATCACCACACTCTTCTGTTGACGTTCCGCCCATTCTTGATCCTTCGAGCGAAGTTGAAGCAAGAGAATTCATCTTCCGAAAACATACCTGCGGAGAGCTTACACACGCCTCCACGCTGGCTTGACAACGCCTGTGAATACTGCCTCGAGGCGGCAAGAAATTCCATTGGATTCTTGACAGCCTCTTGCGCTACCAACATTCTTTGTCGCGTAAGGTCTACATTACCTTGCCAGGACTTAAGATCTAACCGCTATTAGGATATCAAATACCATGGCTTTTTTATCGAAGGTGCATGCTACGCTTTGGCCTTTGACATGCTACAGGAGAAGACGAAGACGGCTCACCGCAACCTCCCTTGGATCCACTCCGGCCTGAGATGCCTTCGTTCCATGGTTACTAAGGCTGGGGCCAATGCTGGCCAACTACCAACTACAATTGCTTCAATCGAGCAAATGGTCCGCTCCGTATTTCCGTCTTTCGAGCTGAGGGACGATGTGGATCCGGATGTTCGGCAAGCTCAGGCTCAACAACCCTTAGACTCAACATTGCCAGGCTCCCCGTTCATGCCGCACGCTAGCGGGATCGGAGAGGAGCCGACATTCACTTTCCCTTCAATGCCGTTCGGCTTTGATGTCACTGGGCAGCCGAATGGAGCCTCTCTCTTGGGTGTAGGATCGGAAGAATTGGCAGATTTCACAGCTGCCGACGTCGGGTGGGACATCGCCTTTGGCACCATGAACATGGAAGCTTTCTTATCTCTTGATCGGACTAACGCCTTCAATTTTGCTCCCTAATGCCGTCAGGCGGATCTTATTCACGATCACGGTGGGGCTGTCGGTCTTGTTGCTTCGGATCACAGACCGTCCGGACTTAAAAATAAAGACAGGATAACACATCCGTTCCGGGATTAGCCGGGAGATGACGGACCTTGTAAAATTTCTGTCCTAAATTGTTTTTTTTTTACGTGTAAAGGGTGGTTGCTACAGGTCGGTCGTGGAGACTCGATGGGGTCGTGGCTTGATAGCATTCCGGTGCTTCTGGAAATACGGAAACACGGAAATATGGGTCGTGGCTTGGTAGTTCTGGTTCTTCTGGAAATACGGTAACACGGAAATGCGGAGGCATGGAAAAATGGGTTTGCAGGGATGGAGGCTAATTGTTACCGGGCTTAAAAGTAATATATACCATGGAATCTAGAATTGAATAAGGATGGATTTCTTTGCAATCAAACCTCAAGGAGCTTAATGGTGATCTAGACCGCTCAAAATATCGCGACAGAAGATACAATTGACCGCAGAACGACAGTGGCCTTCAAGCAGACCAACGGTCAACATGGCAGATACTCCGAACAATAATGGCACTCGCCCCGACAGCCCGAATCAGTCCTTCGTTCATAACCAGGAAGCTCACTCTGGAACCTCGAGTGATACTAATGTAGACGTCGAGAACGTTGACGAGGAGAAAGGCAAGGATTTCATTCAGAAACGCTTAACATTAACGTTTCAAAATGTTATCGTACGCGTTACGGCTCCTGATGAAGCATTGGGTGAGACTCTTTGGTCCTGGGTTGATCCTCGTCAATTGGGTGGTTTGTTCAAGAGAACACATCGGCCGAAGAGAGTAAGCAGTTCTCAATCGGCCACACTAACTCGGTGTCATTTGCTAAGCTGTGCTAGACTATCCTACACGATGTTTCTGGTCAAGTGAACCCTGGCGAAATGGTGAATATGTCCCCATCCAAATTCGTGAATCTTGCTCATACAATTCAATCAGCTTCTGGTGCTTGGTCGACCAGGCTCAGGTTGCACATCCCTACTTCGTGTGCTTTCTAACGAACGAGAGGCCTTCCAAGAGGTTGAGGGCGAGACGAGATACGGAAGCATGAATCATATTCAAGCAAGAAAGTTTCGACAGCAGATCGTTTTCAACACTGAAGGTTCGGAAGCCATGTCCCTGTTCAAGACCTGAATGTTGCTGACAAGCTTGTTAGATGACATCCACTTCCCAACCCTGACCGTCAACGAGACCATGAAGTTTGCTCTCCAGAACAAAATGCCTCGAGAGAGACCTGAACATGTCGGAAAGAAGGGCGATTTCGTCCAGGACATGCGAAACAAGATACTTGACTCTCTAGGCATTGGCCACACGCAAAATACGCTCGTCGGCAATGAGTTCATCCGTGGTGTATCTGGCGGAGAGAGGAAGAGAGTATCCCTAGCTGAAGTTATGGCCACCCAGGTGTGTACATGCAAATTCTGAAGGATAGAGTTGATGCTGATGCTCACCGTAGAGTCCCTTGCAGTTCTGGGATCAGCCAACTCGAGGCCTCGATTCCAAGACGGCTCTGGAGTTTGTGGAGACTTTGCGACGAGACGTCAATACAAACGGCAAGTCTGTGGTTTTAACAACCTATCAAGCCGGAAACGGCATCTTCGATGCCTTTGACAAGGTTATTGTGCTGGCCGAAGGACGTGTCATCTACTACGGCCTCCGCACCGCCGCCAAGTCGTACTTCGAGGACATGGGCTTCGTTTGTCCTCGTGGCGCCAACATTGCCGACTTCCTCACATCTGTTACCGTCAACACGGAGAGACAGATTGCTCCCGGATTTGAAACTCGGGTTCCGAATACCCCTGAAGAGTTTGAGACTGTTTACAAGAGAAGTGAAATTTGTCGCTTGATGAGACAGCTCATTCAACAACCAGAGAACCTGGGCGATCAAGTTGAAGATTTGAAGATGGCAGTTGAGCGAGAGAAGCGACAGCGGAAATGGAGACTTGGCAAGAGAGGTGTTTATACTGCCGGCCTTCGCGAGCAAATCATCAACTGCACCCAGCGGTACGTCCCCTTTCCATCTTAGTAATTCGAAGAGTGCTGATCCTTGCAGCCAATGGCAAACCATGATGGGCGACCGCATGTCTCTTGTCATCAAGGTCGTTTCCGCCATCATCCAAGCTCTCGTCTGCGGCAGCTTGTTCTACAATCTCCCGCTGACGAGCGAGTCCATCTTTCTCCGGCCCGGTGCTCTATTCTTCCCCATCCTCTACTTCTTATTGGAGACTATGTCAGAGACGACAGCCTCGTTCATGGGCCGCCCTATCTTGGTGCGCCACAAGCGATTTGGGTTCTATCGACCTACGGCCTGTTGTATCGCCAACGCCATCACAGATATCCCTATTGTTATGCTACAGGTTACGTGCTTCACGTTAATTCTCTACTTCATGAGTGGGCTTCAAGTCGACGCGGGCAAGTTCTTCACTTGCTGGATTGTAGTGAACGCAAGCACTCTCTGTTTCCTCCAGCTGTTCCGTGCGGTCGGAGCCATGTTCAACCATTTCGGTCTTGCGAGCTATATCTCCGGACTATTGTCCACGATACTCTTCGTCTACGCAGGTATCTCTCATGTCCCTAATCTTGTTTGTTTGTTGACTCCTCGATTCTAACCGCTACCCAAGGTTATCTGATCCCATTCGGCAAGATGCACCCCTGGTTCCGCTGGATTTTCTATCTCAACCCAGCTGCCTACGCATTCGAGTCCTTGATGACGAACGAATTCCAGGGCCTCAAGCTCGAGTGTATCGCTCCACAGTATATTCCCTTTGGTGCTGGGTACGACAGTCAGAATCGGGACTTTAGAGGCTGCACTGTTGCCGGTAGCGATGGGTCTGGCATGATTGATGGTGTCGCATACGTTCAACAGCAGTACGACTATGCGGTTGGACATACCTGGCGTGGATTTGGCGTCTTGATTGGCTTTTGGATTTTCCTCATCGGTCTTACGGCTCTCGGCTTTGAGCTACGGAACAGCCACGGAGGATCGTCTGTTCTGCTTTACAAGAGAGGGCTACGGACCAAGAAGAGTTCGGACCCCGAAAAGGAAGCCGGTCGGAACACGGAACGGCCTCTGCAAATGCCTTCTCAATATGCGCATCAACCTTTTCTTGGCATAACCTGGACTACTTTGTTCAGTATCAGGGTGCGCAGAAGCAGCTTCTGAATCAGGTGTTTGGATTTGTCCAGCCAGGAAACCTTGTTGCTTTGATGGGCTGCTCTGGTGCAGGGAAGACGACGTAAGGCAATCTCTGGCCACACCCTATTCGCTCGCTAATCAACTTCCTTGAACAGCCTCCTAGATGTCCTCGCTCAACGCAAAGATGCAGGAGAAATTCGCGGTTCAATTCTCATTGATGGAAAGCCTCAAGGGATTTCCTTCCAGAGAATGACTGGCTATTGCGAACAAATGGACGTTCATGAGGCTACTTCAACAGTTAAGGAAGCTCTCATCTTCTCAGCTGTCTTGCGGCAACCGAGAGATATTCCGCACGAGGAGAAAATTGCCTATGTTGACCACATCATCGAACTGTTGGAGCTTCAGGATATCTGTGATGCCCTTATTGGAAGTGAGTATTGCCTATCCCCTCCGACCTAGTTGCAGCACTGATTGAGGAACCAGCCCCTGGCGCCGGCCTTAGCATCGAGCAGCGTAAGCGCGTCACGCTTGGTGTCGAGTTGGTCGCCAAGCCGACTTTACTTTTCCTTGATGAGCCTACGTCAGGCTTGGACGGCCAGTCTGCTTTCAATATCGTTCGTTTCATGCGACGTCTTGTCGACGGCGGCCAAGCTGTCTTGTGTACGATTCATCAACCTTCCGCAGTGCTCTTCGATGCGTTTGACTCTCTATTGCTCTTGGCCAAGGGTGGGCACATGGCGTACTTTGGCGAAAGTAAGTTTCAATTCACGACTCTATGCAGTTTTTCTCACAATCTTCAGCTGGACAATATTCCAAGACACTTCTCAGCTACTTTGCCAGGAATGGTGCCCCTTGCCCAGAAGGTGCGAATCCTGCCGAACACATCGTCGAGGTTATCCAGGGTAAGGGCGAAGTCGACGTTGACTGGGTCGATGTATGGAACCGATCTATCGAGCGCGAGAAAGCTTTGGAGAAGCTTGAGAAGTTGAACCAAGAAGCTCTGTCAAGGACTCGAGACGAACTGGAGGACACCGCCAGCTTCGCCACATCTAAATGGTTCCAGTGGAAGACTGTCCTCAACAGACAGATGATTCAGCTCTGGCGATCTCCGGCAAGTACTCGGTAAGCCACAATCTTATGAAAGACATACTAATTATTTGGCAGGACTACGTGTGGAACAAGATCAACTTGCACATTTTTGCTGCACTCTTCAGCGGATTTACTTTCTGGATGATTGGAGATGGCACGTTCGACCTTCAGCTGAGACTCTTCGCCATATCCAACTTCATTTTTGTGGCTCCAGGCTGTATCAACCAGATGCAGCCGTATTTCTTGCACAATCGAGATCTGTTTGAGACTCGAGAGAAGAAGGTGGGTTGCTACACCCTTTTGGCTTGACCACTTACTAACGCTTCCCAGTCGAAAACGTATCACTGGGTTGCTTTTATCGGATCGCAGACTGTTGCTGAGATTCCATATTTGATCATTTGCGCGACTCTTTACTTTGTCTGTTGGTACTTTACTGCCGGTTTCCCAGTCGAGGCGAAAGTCTCAGGACATGTTTATCTCCAGATGATCTGTAAGTCTACAGTTGCCGAGTCGTGAGAGTTACATGTGCTGACTCGGCTCCACAGTCTACGAGTTCTTGTATACCTCCATTGGGCAGGCCATTGCTGCATACGCGCCAAACGAGTACTTTGCAGCGATTATGAACCCGCTGCTCATCGGAGCTGGAATGATCTCGTTCTGCGGTGTCGTAGTCCCGTACGGCGCGATGCAAGCCTTCTGGAAGTACTGGCTTTACTATCTTGACCCATTCCACTATCTCTTTGGTGGCCTGATGGGCCCTATCATCTGGGACGTAGAAGTCAAATGTCGTCCCGAGGAGTTTACTTCCTTCCAAGCTCCAGACGGCCACACTTGCGGAGAGTACATGGCTGAGTTCCTACATTCGAATGCCGGTTACGTGGCGTATCCCAATGCCACTGGGGCTTGCGACTACTGTGCCTATTCAACAGGAGCAGACTATGCAAAGACCTTCAATCTTCGAGAAGAATTCTATGGCTGGAGAGATGTAAGTGAGAAGCTTTCTCGGATATCGATATGGGACTAACGGTTTGTCAGACTGGCATTACTGCGCTCTTCTGCATCTCCTCCTACGCTCTTGTGTTTTTGATGATGAAATTGAGGAGCAAGAAGACAAAGAGTGCCCGATCTGACTAAGTTTCAACTGTGAGTACATATAACTAAAAGACAGCTAGAAGGCTGGAGCTGATATTATTTCTAACTTCAGGAAACTGTTACGGCCCCAGTGGTTCCGTCACGTGTACATCGCATTTTCCTCATATCATCGCATGCTGCATGGAACCGGATCAGCACCAAGACTATACAAATATAACTAATCCGTTGCAATTAGTACTAATCCACCACGATTACTATTAATCACCATCTACTGTCACTACTATATAGATCACATTCATTAGCACTTTTATAAAACCTAGCTCACTAGCTATTAATAAGATTTCTTTATATTAATAAGCCTAATATATGTCACTTAATTATAAAAAGATATAATAACTAACTTACTTAGTATAACGCCCTATGCTATCTATAAACATGAACCTAGTATAGTGTAGTTTTCCTGTTTAAAATCCTAACTATTAAAGTTTAAATCACTGCTTTATCTCCTTTATGCCTATAGCTTTATATTTAAAGTAGGCCATTTCCTTTTATAATAGTTATACAAGCTGTTAAACTACAGGGCGAAAGATCAGGCCATAATTGCTATGCAGGCAATTATAGACATACTACAGCTGCCTTGTAAAAGCCTTACAGTGCTGCGACAGGCATGAATTATAACACTTTGCCTTTAATACAGATATATTAAGCTTAGGATAATCCTTATAAAAGGCCGTTTTAGAGTTATTAATATAAAATAACCACTGCATAAGCAGCCTTGAGGTTAGGGTCTGATAGTATAATACACTTGGATAAATATGTTATTTTTTTTACTAATTGGCGTCTAGATTTATATTAAAATTATACATAAAATTAATAAAACTTGCAATAGCCGGCGGAGGTTGTCCCAACATACATTTTGTGACGTCCCACCTTTTTAGGCCCAACTAAGCTTGCTTAGTTGGCCTCCCCCCGACTCAAGCCAACGGGTAATAGCACCCCTGGACGAAAAATACATGTATATACGGAGGAACATGCCCGCTTCCCCACAGCCCCTCAAACGCCACGAATACTACCCTGGATATAATCTGAACCGAGAAACGGGTATTATTGATGTCGCGTTTGCACCTCAAAGTGAGATGAACAAACACGTAATTGAGATGGTTATCTTCTAGGATGAGCTTAATGACAATAAGGTTGGACCGACGTTCGTGATTCAGCGCAGCCACTCTTCACCTGTAATTCTCTGGGCCAGACTTGACAAGCACCTGCGTTCCTAAAACACTCGAGCCCATGTTCATAACTACTGTCGCTCAGGTTATCTACCCGCGCCCTTGATGAAAGCATGTGAGAAGCCACGAGACAGTGTACACGCAAGACGGTTATCTTCAACGTTCACGCATCTAACGATAGCGGCTTGAGCCCATTGCGGGGATACGGTGGAGAGTTGAAAGTGGTAGTGGAACCGCCCCGCAAATGAAGATGAAGAGTCCCGCAAACTTTGTGGGGAACATATCGCGGTGGCTGCTCCACGATTGCGCGCCGTAGATGGCTATAATATGCAGTGAATGAATCCGGTTATATCACCTACCTGGCTCAGCAAAGTCACGGCCCCTATTCGAAAAAAAAATCACAGGTCGGAGGTTTTTATAGAGATACTGTACAACTTACAATGAACGGTGTACGTATGCTTCCACCTTCTGTCAGGCAGCCACACGCGCTAACAATTGCTTTAAAGCGCTCGACTCTCACAAACTGTAATGCTGGGGCGTCTGTGCCAGATACAGAAGCAAACGGTCCTAATGGACAGAGCATCGCTGAGTGGAGACGCAAGCGTGGCATTGATCTGTCGCAGCAGATCCGTACCGTCAGACTGGTACACATGCGATACCAGCATCCCGACCTAAAGGGCATCAGCACGTTTCTTCACGACTTTGGCATGCGTGCTGTAAAGGAGACCGAAGACTGTGTGTGGTTCCGGGGATATGGGGTCGACCAGTACGTCTACTATGCACAGAAGGGACCCAAGAAGTTCCTCGGCGGGACATTCGAGGTGGAGACGTACAATGATCTGGTCAAGGCCTCAAAGCTAGAAGGAGCTGGCCCCATCCAGCCTCTCGATGACGCCCCTGGTGGTGGCGCTATGGTTACCGCCTACGACCCAGAAGGGGTTCCGATCAATTTTATCCATGGCCAGGAGCCAGCAAAAGCAGGCAAGATGCCTGAGAGGCTCATCGTCAATTTCGAGGCCGACAAGCCACGCAGAAGAAGGTTTCAGCGCTTTGATGAGGGGCCAGCTGCGGTACACAAGGTTTGAACACAAACATCACACACTTTAGTTTGACTGCGCATCCTGCTAACGAGGATAACGAAACAGCTTGGTCACTACGGCCTCTGCGTACGAAACTTCACCGAGCAGCTCGACTGGTATACTCGTAACTTCAATTTTGTACCCACCGACCTGCTCTATGTCCGAGGTGAGAACAGCGCCGACCAGGAAGTCGCTGTATTCGCCCACATTGATAGAGGCAACGACTATGTAGATCATCATACCATCTTCCTGAGCAAAGGCCAGACATCGCACGTTCATCATTGCTCATTCGAGATTCACGATTTCGATACGCAGCAGCTGGGTCATCAATGGCTTGCCGGGAAGGGATACAAAAATGTGTGGGGCGTCGGTCGCCATATCTTGGGAAGCCAGATCTTTGACTACTGGTGGGACACAACGGGCAACATGATTGAGCACTATGCAGATGGGGATTTAGTTAACCAAGATACGCCCATTGGACATTTGCCCGCGGGCAATGAGAGCTTGGCGGTCTGGGGTCCTGAGGTGCCAAAGGCATTCTTAGATTAGAAGCGGTGACAAGAGAAGACCCGGGGCAGGTCGACTTCAATTGCAATCTCGGGGCTTCTACGGTTATGATGCGGCCTTGTGTAGTTCTAGATACTGTCAAGTCATCATCACACTTGCTTGTCAGTATTAAATCCCGTACTACATTATTTTGGAGATGTGACATGGCGTTTGAAAACTGGGCTGCAAGTTCGCTAAGCGCACGATTAGCACCGGCTGACTGGTACTAAGAGTGTATAGGCATAAGCTACGGTCGTTCTAGTACATTTACTATGGAAGCAAGGATAAGAGCATTGTGTTAAAGCAGAAGTGTATTTGCTAACCTTATGGCTAAGTCATAAACTCAATACCGCTACGATCTTCTAATTACCCTAAACCTTCTTTTTAACCTTGTTCTTAGCCCTAGCAGCACTAATATATATATTATTATAAAAGCTTTATTAGGTTAATATTTCCTTATATATTAGTATTTATTAGTAAATCTAAAAGCTATATGCCTTACCTAGAAGTTAAATATATTTAATTTATATTACCTTTAATTAACTTATATAATTAGGTTATAAGAGCTTTCTCTGTATTATAACCTCTATAATAGTTATACCCTTTGTAAACTGCTATTTATAAATTAATTAGGGATATAATCTAGGCCTGATTTTCCCTAATTAGCTATATAGCCTTTTCTTTCTTTTTCTTAATTAATCTCTTTAACTTATATAAGGTCTTATATAAGGCCTTTTTTTATTACTAGGTAATTAAACAACCCCTATAAGTAATTTATTTTAAGTAGTTATATAAGTCTTAATTCTATAATTAAAAAAAACCAACTAAATAAGAAATTAATTACTAAGCTAATTATATTTTATATAAAAATAAATTTATATATAGCCTTATATTATTATTTAATAAAAGATATAATTATAGATTTATATATATAATTATAAAGGTTTATTTAATTTAGTAATTTTAATAGAAAAATATTATTCTCAGTATAAGAATTATTATCTTAAAAATCTAAGGTTTTTATAATATTAAGTTAACCTTTCTTAGCTAAGGGATTAAAGGTATTACCTTATATACCTTTAAGGCCACTTAAAGAGTTGTAATTTAGGTTTTCCTTATATTAGCTCTATACTATAGTAATTAATTCGGCATTTTGATATAATATCTGTATTGTAAGCTAGATATATTATTTGCAGTTAAGACTTATGGCTAAGAGCTTAAATTAGCACAGAGAACTTTGCAAGTATAAGAGATAAAAAGATAACAATTATACAGAGGTCAAGGTTCTACACTTCTATGCGCTGAAGGCTTAGGGCTATTACAATTTAAAGATGTTATGTTTAAAAAAACCAGAAGCTACTATTGACGCAGAAAAGTATACTCCTATACTACAATGTCCCAGCCGCAACAAGTTTGCGAAGCATCTGAGCAGCGTGGATCAAGTCAGATCTTGTATTGCAGGCCGCGAAAACAAATCGATCAGGGCGCAGAATAACAAACGTATTGTTGTTAGTTTCTTTTGACATGCGATGGGGATCATAGCCCTTAGGCTCGGGCCTTCCTGCGATTAGGGCTGGGCTGTCAGCGAATTCTGCAGCGGTAGCAACCCGGTAGATGTGCCGGCCCTCCAAATCACAAGGAGCAGCCCGAGTATTGTCAACGAAGACTGTGGCTTCGCCATCCCTCAGGGCTCCGTTGGATATGCCTTGGAGGCCGTGTAGGGCCGTCTCTATTTCGCCGGCGTTCTTGAGGCGTTGTAGTATCACAACTACTTGAAAAAGGCCCTTCTTCTCGGGACTGAAAATAATGTCATCGGTGAAGAAGACCTGCTCATCTTGTGGCGTATTTGTAATGCGAACTGCATAGACTTGGGGAAAGTTTCTGCCGCCGCCAAGTCTAGGCAAAAACGCCATTCCCATTCCCTCCTGCCATTGGTACCGAATCATCCCATCGCGGCGATTTCCAAGCTGCAGCCAGTGTTTCCAGCTTGGGATGAGCTGAATGAGCCAGAGGTACCAGTCACGTATGAAGACCTTGGCGTTGCTAGATTCCGTGACATAATCTCCATTCTCAACAGTGGATAAAAGGGACTTGTCGAGTTGTTGCTTTCGCTCCGAATACCAGCCTTGGAGCAGTTTCTGGTAGTCTACCAATTCCTGGCCCCCAGTAGAAGAACTGATCGCTATGCGAAGACGCCATACCAGCGAGACGGCGTCCCGAAATGCCGACGCGATGCCTTGGCCACCAAACGGTGGGAATACATGTGCGGCGTCTCCGCACAGCACAACTCGACCGAGTGACCATTTGTTGCAGCTTCTTGCCGAGAACCGAAAGGGGCGACAGCGAAGGACTTCAATACAGTCCAGAGGATACATAATCTGCTCCACTTCCAACCCATACCGGCTGCCTGGGTGAGTCAGATAAGGGTAGACGACCTTAGCGATCTGAAGCGGCTTAGCCATCTCGTTAGGATCTTCCTCGGGCAGGACAACAAATTCAAAACGCCAAAGTCTGTCACTATCGAGACCGAAGCGTCCACAAACTGCGGCCCGAGCATGATTGCACATGAATCTAAAGTCTTTAGGAAAGAATTCATCGTAGACTTGCTGGGGGGTGTACCCCTTCTCCCAGAGGGGGAATTTGGGGTGAGTTGTGGGCGTGGGAAGGGAAATTTTCCAGTTGAGCGCAACCCATTCTTTCTCGTATGGTGCGTTCCTGGCCTGATCCAGCGTGATACCCCGAGGTTCTAAGTATCTCTTACGCGTGAAACCAGTCTTGCCATCAGCGCCGATGAGGAATTTGCCCCGGACGGTATGGCATTGATTAGATGTATCAGTGTAGCGCGCATATACCCAATCTTTATCCTCCCATATAGATGTGACGCTCGCGCCTAGATGCATTTCAGCTACACCCATGGTCGTTATTCGAGACCTCAGGTGTTTCTCTATGCAAGGCTGCTTGTGGCACATAAAACCTGGATGGCCAGTACCTCCTTCCGTCTATATGTCGTTGTTAGTCAACTCGAATCTGGCCACGGGGAAGTCAGAAAGATGTGCCCTTCAACATACCGTGCTGTAATCCATCATCATAAACGGCTTTCTGCTCAGGTCATGATGCACCTTGCCGATAAACCTAAAATTACCCATACCTGAAGATGGGGTGAGCAAGCTGTATAGAAGAAGATGGCGGTAATTGGCAAACTAACACTGGCCGATCTCTGTGAATATCTTATCGTATATCCCGCAACCTTGAAGGCAGCGGATACCATCTTCGTCTAAAGCGATTCCGCGGGGGTCTGCATTCACCTCACAGTCTTTTTCAAGAACAACATGGGGTATGGAATACTGGCTTAGGAGCACTGACACCATAGCACCAGTTGGTCCGCAACCGCAGACAATTATGTCGGTCGTCTTGGGTAAATCTTTCTCTACCATGGCTGATCGCTGAGTGAACAGCAAATTTGATTCAGCTCGACGACAACGTCCTCTTGAAATACACAAATTCATACATCGCTTCATCTCTATATTGCGGGGCCCCACGGTTGACTGTTGCGGGGCCCCATGGTTGACTGTTGTGGGTGACTTTGCGGGGCAAGCGGGGAACTGCGGCGGGGAAAGATCTGCTGTAGTATGTAAATAAGACGGAGAACATCAACTCCCTGCCGGAAACAACACGAACAACAATCAGCAGGACAATAGCAGCCAATTTATCATTTACTGAGAGCCAAAATGACGAACTGGACTCACTTGATCCGCTTCAGGGCTGTAGAGGATGGCCAAGTTCATCTTGGACAGTTAGTCGATACTTCACGAGACGTGGGAATCGACTGCCTGAACGGCGTCGAGGTGAAAGCCTTCTTGATAAATGGAGATGTGTTCAATGGTACGGTTACCCAGAACATCTTCACTGTCGATCACGTACGTTACAAACCGATCCCAAATACCCATGAGAGGCTAATAAAGATATTCGCAAAGTTGCTGTCGCCAGTCAGCCGAGAGCAGTGCAATTACATCAGGTGCCTCGGGCTTAACTACAAAGATCACGCTGAGGTGAGTGCAAAAGGATTATACAAACACTCCAGTCGCATTTGATCACATATACTAACTCTGACCTAGGAAGGAGGATTTCCGATTCCTGACGAGCTCGAAGTTTTCACAAAGCCTCGGTTCGCACTCACAGGCCCATATCCGGCAGCAGTCACCATCCCACGATGCGCCCAAGACGGAACAAGCGACTACGAAGCTGAGCTTTGTGTTATAATTGGGAAAACTGGTCGAGACATTCCTGAAGACAAGGCGCTGGAGTACGTCCTTGGATACACTGCCTCGAATGATGTTTCGGCCAGAACCCTCCAGCTCGCGGTGAAACAATGGTCTTTCTCGAAAGGTCTTGACAACAGTTGCCCAATAGGTGTGCTTCTGGAGCATTCGATGCCTCATAAAAGGTCACTAATAAGTTTTTAGGTCCAGTGCTTGTTTCCCCCTCTGTCATCGATGATCCACAGACCCTTGGTGTCAAGGCCATCTACAACGGTCAGACAGTACAGGATGGCAACACAAAGAACATGATCTTTTCTGTCAGGAAACAAATTTCTTCCCTTTCCCGGGGCACGACATTGGAAGCAGGAACAGTCGTGTTGACTGGTACGCCCGCTGGTATTGGATATTTTCACAAGCCACGTGTCAGCTTGGAGGCTGGAAGCCAGATTGAGATACAGATTGAGAAAGTCGGAACGCTGGTGAACAAGGTGAAATATGATGTTATATAGAGCTAAGAAAGTCTGAGGAAAATCTTATACATATCCTCTTAAAGCAACGCGCAAGTGTGGATTGTAGCCGTGATATGAAAGTTGGTCGGTTCGTTCAGACTAAAAAGTCATACGCACCACGACTGGATGGTTCCTGCGTGGAACGCCCCATTTAGGTCTCCAGCAAATGCGTACCTGCGTTGTCCTTTGTTTGAGAGAGCAACATTACGGAAATCATCAGCGTTCAACAATGTTGCTTCAGTATCTCAGTTCAGCATATGCATACTGAATCTGACTGGGAGAAACTTGTGGTAGAGATCGCATGGAGACTCGACAGAACAGTATTATGTGGTCATAGAGCAGGTTACCACTGAACCAGATATTCTGAGGGGGCACTATCACAGGATTATACTTCTTCTAAGTTTGACTTTCTTCTGAAACTGGGCTCATACGAATTATGGCAACATTTTCGTGGTGCAACCGTGGAGCATACCATAGGATCGTGGAGCACTTAGGGCCCCACAACTACACCACCGTCCCGCATGCTGCCCCGCAAACCCTGGCTTCTGGTTTGTGGGTTGTGGGGATCCTTGCAGAACAATAGAACAAGCAGAGTCTTAGGCAATAACCAAGTTCATTTAATAGAGTTGGTCAGCCTCGACTCCCCTGAAAGCATCAGAATTTTTGAATAATACTCAGAAACGGCATTTTAGATGCTGAAAATGGAGCTGTTGAACACATTCCCAACCTCATGCCCATAGCTGCTTGAATTAAAACGGAAGCTAAAGTTAACCTTATGCCAGGTGACTAATATAGGGGGACCGAGGTATTTATAATAATAGGTTTAATAATATATATGCTTTTAGTAATTAATATATTATAATTACTTATAAAGTAATTATAGCCTAGCCTTTTACCTTATAATATATAACTTATTTAACTATTCTACTTATATTATATTATATTAATATAATATATTAGCTTTAGCTTTATAAGAATTTAATTTATTATATTTTTTTTATAATTATTATATAATATAGTTAATAAGTATATGCCGCAGATAAGTATATATTATACTTTCCTTAATCTTTTTAACTTATAGCTTAAAAGCTTAAGCTATAGTTTAAAAAGGCTAGCTTTTACTTATTAAATTCCTCCCTAGATAACTTAAAAACTACTTAATAAGTCCTTATATTATAACCGCCTTTACTATATATACTATAGCACTAATTACCTAATTACTCTAACCTTCCTTAACTACTACTTCTTAATAATTTAACTACTACCTATATATTAATATCTATTTAATTAATTACTTATAATACTTCTTATATAATTATAGTCCTTCCTTTTTATAATTTAATCTTTTTTACCTTATAGTATTAACTTAATATCTTATTTATATCTTAAAGATTTTAAATCTTAGCTCTTAATAGTATATTCTTATATATTATAGCTATTATTCCTTTTATAAGAGACTTTAAGGCTTCTAATATTAACTCTAGGGAGCTATTATAATAGTATTTAATTTAATTACTAAGGTATTTAAATTAAGATTAGGTCTTAATAACTATCTTTAAGGTCTTTAAAGCCTATAGTATTAATAGTTAAGTAGCCTCCTTAGGAGGTATTAGGGTCTATAGCTATATATTAAGCTTTAAGATTATAGTTTCTAAGTTAAGAAAAGTAAGCCTAGCTCTTTTAAAACCCCCTTAGATATTACTTTTTATAAAAATAGCTTTAAATATAATATAAAAGGCAGAAAAAAACTTAATCTTAGAAATATAAGTTATAAAGTATTATAACCCTAGTAGTTATATTATATATACCTTATAAAAACTTATATAAGGCATTAGCCCCTTAATAGCTACAGGCTAATCAGAGCTAAATTACCTTATAGATAGGATTATAATACTTTAGGAACTATTATAATCTAGGATTATTATAATTTAACTTCCTTAATAATCCTCTTAAATTACTCTTAGTATATAAACCACCTTTATTAGTATTTTTATAGATTTAACTTACTAGCTATTAATAAGACTTCTTTATATTAATAAGCCTAATATATATTACTTAATTATTAAGAGATATAATATCTAACTTACTTAGTATTTAATGCCTTATATTATCTATAAATATAAACCTAATACAGATTAATTTCCCTATTTAAAACTACTATTATTATATATTAATAGCTCTTATTTAGAATATATTATATAAATAACTAAGTAATATTATATTATTAAGATATTTAATAATACTAATACCAAATTAGCACCTCCTTATATTAAGGTATTACCTAATATAGCTAAACTTATAGCTAAAGTCTAGTAGTTATATAATATTATTTGCAACCTATAGATATAAGTTAATAAGTAGTAAAGTAATATACCTGCTAATAATAATACTAATAAACTACAAGGATAAGACCTTAGAGAAGTACTTAAGCTACCTAAATTAAAACCCTTTAGAGGATAGGTAATTAATATAATCTTATTTCTTACTTAAATAAAAGGATACTTTTACTTATTCCTTAATAAGCTAGATACTCTTATAAAGAAACTTTTATTTATTATACCTTTAATCTAGGGAGATATTAAGAAATAATTTAAACCTATTATAAGAGATTTCCTAGAAAATAAAAAAGAGGAAAATTAAGAATAAGATACCTAGAATATCTTTAGAGATTAAGATAACTTTAAATAAATACTTAAGGATAATTTTAAAGTAATTAATAAAAAATACTAAGCTATTATAGAATTAATTATATTAAAATAATATAAGTTATATATTATATACTTAGCTAAATTCTAATAACTTATAGCTAAAACCTAGTAAGATAATAAGTCTCTTATAGAAATCTACTATTAAAGCTTAAAAGAAAAAGTTAAAAATAAGTTATATCTAGCTAATAAACCTAATAATCTAATTATATATATTACTATAGTAATTAAGATTAATAAATAATAATATAAATATAAAAAAGAGAAGGCTATATATTAATAAAAAGAGAGTAACTTTAACCTATATTACCTTAATTAATAATATAATAATAACTAGGGTAACTCTTAAAACTAAGGATTATAATAAGAAAATTAGTAAAATAATACCTTATATAAAATATAATTAGGACCTATATAACTTAAAGCTACCTAGCCAGGTAATAATAATTAATAATAAAATATAATAAAAGTTAAGTGCTATAACTATAATAGGTATAAATATATTACCTATAATTACCTAGAACTATAAAGACCTAGGAATCTAAATTAAAATAAGTAAACCCTAGTGTGACGGTTGGTTTCCAACTGTGGATAAACTAAGCCGTGCTAGGTTTATTGTTGGCAGATTGCGTAGGGCGTGTAACTGAGCTTGTCGAAGTGTCACGTCTCTTAATGGTAGATTCAATGCGTGTTAGGCTTGATCAATGTAAAGAAGTTTTATTGATAGCTGGTGAGCTAGAATCTATGAAAGTGC